>NC_141153.1:59349639-59589639 GCF_053477565.2 Lygodium microphyllum
ACCAAATGAAGGGAAAATCCAAGATGAATTAGATTATGATGAAAGATTGACTAACCTATATAGAGTCATAACTTTAAGAGACTAGAGGAAGTACATTAAGTCCATTCCTAACATTATCTATCTCTAAGAACTTGAAGCACCTTGTAATACTCTTATAAATAGCTTAAATACAATTGAAAATAAGTATCTCTAGTGTACTATTGGGCATAGTAATAGAAGTGGAGGAACAACAATTGATACTCACAAAAAAATTGCTAGTCTAATTGCTAAATTTTCCTTGGGTAATAGATGGGTGGTATCCCTTATATCTCTCTATTTATAAGTTCCCATATTACTAATAGAAGTGGAAATTGGGCCTCCCTAATGAGCATTCACTGCCCTATAACCTTAACAATATATTATAACCTGGTCAAGAACATATAGTGAAGTCCATTCCTAACATCATCTATCTCTAAGAACTTGAAGAAACTTGTAATACTCTTATAAAGAGCTTAAATACAACTAAAAATAATTATCTCTGGTATACTATTGGGCATAGTAATAGAAGTGGAGGAACAACAGTTGATAGTCACAACAAAATTGTTGGTCTAATTACTAAATTTTATGTGGGTAATAGATGGGTGGTATCCCATGTATCTCTCTATTTATAAGTTCCCATATTATTGAGAGAAGTGGAAATTGGGCCTCCCTAATGAGCATTCATTACCCTATGATCTTAACAATATATTATAGCGTGGTCAAGAACATAGAGGATAGATATTTCAATAAGGGACAAGTAATAGCTAGAACAAGAAAAAGTTTCATGGTTAAACCAAAAAAGCTTTCACAACATGATTGATGTTAGTCAAAAAAATGGTTTCTTTGAGACTAACAATCAAAATGGGATTTTTCTTTAGAAGAAATCTTAGATAGATTCTACATCTATTCAAGAATCCTCTCCACCTTTGTGAATATAATTTGTATGTTATTCAAAAGCATTTTAATGTTAGATCATTTTCTACTACAAATTCATTCATCTAATGGTCTTAATAAGATAATTATGGTTTCATATTGACCAAAGTATTTTTAAAACTATTAATGCTAAAGAAAGCTTGAAGAAAATATGGTTAGGCTCATTTGAGAAAAACGAGTACTCTACCCTAGATTGGGCTACATAAATTTGACTCTCTTAAGACCTCTTGCAACAAATAAAGAATACATGTTAAGAAGGAGCAATGTTGAAAACTCTAGATAATCATTATGTATTCCATTAGAACATAAGATTGAGAAAGGTAATGTTCAACTTTGAGAAAGGCTCCTTCAAGCAAAACAAGAGATTAGGAAAATTGAAGAAGAAGATTACAAGAATACATATCTACATTGGAGCTTGGTGGGTTAGCAAGGTGGATAAGTCCACCAAAGAAATGTTTTCCATAACAAAAAAAGAAAGAAAGAGATATTATCCCACTCCTCACGAGTTATGGGAGTAAGGACACTAACAATGCACTCATTTGCTAGGAACTTATTTGTAGATGTCTTCAATATCTAACAACTGCTGCTGCTGCTCCTCCCGCTCCCGCTCCCACTCCCGCTCCTGTTACTACTACTGCTACTGCTACTGCTACTACTGCTGTTGCTGCTCCAACTAGTACTAGTATGGCTTTTGCTGCTGCTGCTGCTGCTGCTACTGCTACTGCTACTGCTACTGCTACTGCTACTGCTACTGCTACTGCTACTGCTACTGCTACTGCTACTGCTACTGCTACTGCTACTGCTACTGCTACTGCTACTGCTACTGCTACTGTTACTGTTACTATCCCAAACCACTAGTTAAAATTATTGACAGTGACATTATTGAAGTAGAACTTAGCAACACAAGAGAGGCACTAGTTAAAATTCTTGACAGTGACATTATTGAAGTAGAACTTAGCAACATATCCCAAACCACTAGTTAAAATGCTTGATAGTGACATTATTGAAGTAGAACTTAGCAACACAATAGATGCATTGGCTTCTAGAAAAAGTTCTAGACTATCTAGGCTCAAGGCTACCTAATGAGTTTTTCAAAGAATTTAAAGATTCCCTACTAGACCCATTGGTACTAGTCTCTCTAGAAGGAATTGATGGAATTTGAAGCTCTCCCAACATGCATCAATGAAGGGGATATTCAACTTATTGATAAAGGGGATGAGAAAACAACTTGGATAATTGGAGATCAATACTTTTTTACATATAAGATATTTGCCAAAGCCTTGTTGAGAAGGCTCCCCCCTCACACCTACATGGACGGGTGACAAAAGAGTAAAAGCACTTCAAAAAAGGTAGATAAATTGTAAACTCTATTACTTTCCTTTAGGAAAGTTTTGAATATGCAAAAAAGTCTAACAAAGATTTCTTATTCTTCAAGGTAGATTTTGACAAAGCCTACAATAGAATAGGTTGGGGATTTATATTCCAATTCCTCTATGATATGGGTTGGTAAAAGAGTATTAGAGATATTCAAGCATTCCATTTGGTAGTACCAATGTAATCAATGGGAAAATTTATGACTCCTTAGTCAATAGCTATATTAGATAGGGATGTCACTATGCTCCCTCTCATTTATTATCCCAGAAAATGCACTACCTAGCTAGTTAAGATAAAGTTAAAGAGTTCATGATAAATTTTTTGCTTCAATTTAACAACCCATTTGTGACCTATTTAACTTTGTCTATTTAGCGTGATGGTTTGATAATGCACATTGTGGATGTGCTAGTAAAGTGTCTAGAGAGCATTCATAATCAAGGCCTGCTAGTGACCTCTTTAAGTTGCATCAACTCAATTCAACTCCAAATTCTAACCCCTTTTATGAAACCTCACATTTTGTGAGTTGCATTATATATTCCATGTGTGAGAGCATGTCTAATGGAAAATAATGCATAGTCTCTAGAGTTTTAGAGTCCCAAATGTAAGAATCTAGTTCTACTAAAGGAAAGAATGGCATTGAGCTTAATGTTTGCTATCATTGCTCATTATTTGAGTGACATGTCATAAGTTGCTCCAATGTCACTAGCTACTTGGTTAGTGTCCACTAACTATGCATTATGTAGTTGCAGGCTTGTGAAGCTTACAAAGTTGCACCTTTCTCAATTTACATTTGGTGAGAAAAGGGAAGTAGTTGGATGTGATTGCCTCCCTTTGCTCTTTTTAAAAAAAAAAAGGATAGATAGGGCACAAAATAAATAACATGCTCCTGCTCCAATCAAGAATGGGAACCCATTCTTCAATTGCTTCAAATATTTAGGAGGATAAAATCCATGGTAAAAATAAGACATCCCCATGATTTTTAGTTTATAGATAGGTGGGTGAATGTTTGGTTGATCAAAGGTAAAGAATTTAAAAAAGTGGGTGATTTCTATAAGAAAACTTGATTTTTTACCTCTTTTTTTGGTGGCAAATTTCAAGTCAAAATATGTAAAATTTTAGATACGTGGACTACTTTTTGAGTTTTCAAGCCCAAAAATTTAGCCCTATGACCAAGAAAACCTCCAAAAAGTAGCCTTTGGGCTAAAACTCATCCCTAATTTTTACCATTATTAAATTCAATAGATAGTTGGGATGATAAAATAAGGGAGTCTTTAGAAACTATTAAGAAATTTGGAAGAAATTTTCTAGTCACATCAAGCACTTTGATTCATTGGCTCTTTTTGCTAGGAACATTATGCTATCTATTTTTTATGATGGGCTTGCTAGGGATGTTCTTTCTACTATTAAGAATTTCCTTTAGGTTCAAGAAAATGCAAAACCGGAAGGTATTCTAGTTCAAACTCAAATTCAATGGCCCCAAATTGAGGATCGCTTATCTACCATCTTCTTTAACTCTATGAAACAAAAAACATTATAGAAGCATGCTCCTAGAGTCACAAACTCTTCTTAAACATGTCTATTTGCTTTATCCAATTGCTTCAACTGATAACATGGCTTTATATTGGCTTACCCAAGAAAATTATTGAACCTTGACTGGAAAGGGGTCATGACATGGGATGATATTTGGGATAATAGGAGGCACAATTTGATTGTTATGAATGAGGCTTCACTTAAGTTTCAACTTTCTAACAAAGAAAGGATTGGCTAGTGCTAGCCTTCTCCAAAACTATAGAGAAGTGGGTGTCCTTCACAAGACTCATGACGATCAATTTCAACTAGAATAATTTTAGTATCAATGAGATTCTGAAATCAATAATTAGATCAATATTAGACACCCTAAGAAAGATAGAATCCTTAAGCCTCATAATGATTGATTTCAACTAGAATAATTTTAGTATCAATGAGATTTTGAATTCAATAATTAGACATCCCTAAGAAATATTAAATTCTTAAGGCTCATGGCTACTAGAGTAAGTAGCATCATACCATTTGTGGCCTCATGGAGGGCTACACCCTTTATGAGACAAGTTATGTTGGGGGTAAAGGCACCTATGCCAAGTCGCTCATGTATTGGTTACATTGATAGTACTTACATTGTGTATTAGTTACTTGTACACTTGTACACTGCAAGTGGCAAGCGCCCATCACTCTCACTTTATTCTTTAATTCTTTCAGTGACATTTGAATAAAGGGAATGCCGATCATACATTGTGACTATTGGAGTTCCCACATCTTGTGTCTCTCTCTCTCTCTTGCTCTTGCTCCTTCCACCATAGCTCTTGCTTCTACTCCATGCTTCCACTTCATGACTCATTTACTTCAACTGGTATCAGAGCCATCCTTAAGAGATCGAGCCTGCGACCCGAAATTGCTTCTCAACTTGTGGAGAATACATTCAGCTCATAGTTTTAATGGTAGCCATGGCTTAGCTTGAAGGGGTATTATTGTTGCTTACTTACTACCTAGCTTGTCATGCTTTCTATATATAGTTGATGCTTAGTGGGATGATCTGACATTGCTTTTGGGCTGGCACCTATCTCTATCATGATATTATCAATGATGTATGCATCTAGGTTGGCTATGTATTGAGTTTCAATTACATTGCTTAGTCTGTTGTGCTTTTGGTTGGTCTCTTCTATTACCCATGAGACCTACTCTATGCATGATGATTATGCATATGGAATATATCTCAATTCGACACATTGATCCTTTGACAATTCTTAGTGTCTGTCACATATTCACTCTCACTACTACTTGGAGTTATTCCCTAGCAGTTGCGATTTGTCTTGTATAAGTGATTGCCCCTCTTTGGTATTGATTTCTTATTGGTACACTTCATTTTTAGCATTCTTTAATTGTATTTTATTGCACTATTTATGCAAGCAATTGTTAAATGATGCGGATCTAGGACATGACACAAGCTATGGTGGATCAAAGATGAAGACCAAGTTCATAATGACATGGACAAGTAGAGATAAACTATTACACAAGTGAATTAGGTTCCAAGATAGATTAGCTTGGACTCATAAACACAATCTTGTGTAGAATTGACAATGACAGACACTTAATTGAAAGTACAAAGCATCATGATATTGTGTTCATTTCATAGTCAAGTACAATGCTTTATAGGCTTTGAGTTGTTCCACTCTCCTCACTGTGCATATGGGATTCGGGACAGCTCCTCTTGGAGCATACATCATTTGTCTATTTCTCAACACCCCCCCTCAAATGATGAGTCCCTACACTTGCTGGCTTTTGCCCCCCCTTCATGATGACATGGCCTGGAAGACTAGCTCATAGGCAGCCTAGTCAAGTTAAAGCTTGAGACTTTACATCTTGGCAAGGGTTGTACAAATCAAATTCACTAACATATGAGAGATACAATGAAAGTTCTTCAAAACAATCTGTCAGAGTTGTTGATGGTAGTGGAAGCATATTCTTCTTCTTCTTTTTCCTCCATGTATTGGTTCTGGTGATGATCACTTTGCAATTGTTGGGCTCTCTTCTTGTGAAAACATTCACTGGCTACATGGCCAGTCTTACCACAATAGTGACATGTAATCCGATCCTTGTTATTGTTGTTGATGAATCCTCGACCTCTTCCTTTAGGTCCAGTAGCTCCTTTGGTGTACAAAAGATTTTCCCTAGATGATGAGACATTGTCTTTTGCATTCTTGGTTTTTACTTTGCCTTCTTCATCGAGTAGTGAGTGCTCAATATCTTTAAGTGTGAGGCTTGGAACATTACTCAAAGTGGACACAAGATTTTCATATGGATCCTTGTTTACACTTGCAAGCAGTACGGCTATTGCTTCATCTTCCTCAATATTCTTTTTAAGAGATGCAAGTTGAGTTTTTAAACTCTTAAAATTATTAATGTATATGGTCATAGAAGCACTGTCTTTGATATCCAATTTATAAAACTGCATGAGAAGTTTTACCTTTGAATTCTTTGCTTGAGTACCAAACATTTTATCAAGTTCCTCCCAAGCGGTTCTAGCATTTCTAATGCCAGATATATGATGTAACACGTCATCACTTAGTCCCCATGCAATGATGCCTAGTGCCTTATTATTCATTTTCTTCCATTCTTTGGATTTGAACTGTTCTTCTTCAACAAACCCGTCTTCATCATCTTCCTTCTTGTTATCTGCATCATCTTCAAACAAGTCCCACAAGTCTTTCCACATTAGGTGATACATGGTCTTTTCCTTCCAGGCATGGAAGCCTTCTCCATTGAACTTTGCTATTTGCTCAAGCTCTGCCATGTTGCTAATCTTCAGTTAACCAGCAAAGCCTGTGTGCATTACACACTTGATCATTCTTAGAAATTTTTATATGGCCATGAAGCTTATGTCATGGGCTACAAAAGCCCTATGGTTGATGTGTTGATTGTGCTGCGTGTTGTGCGTGCAGCTGTACGAACCGTCACGCAGTTTCAGACTGCGCCGTTTCTGGAGATCGCGCAATGCTGCCTGCTGTGGATACTAATGTTGTTGTCCGATGTGATAGGCTGAAGCGCCTGGAGCAAGGGAAGATACTTCCAAAAGGATTCACTTGAAGATATGGCCTGTAGAGAGAGATCCAAGTGCTCCAAGGTGGGTAGGTGCAGTCTGGCTATGGCTGCCACAAGGTCTAATTGAGATTTGAAGTTGAGACTAGAGATATGAGCTGAATGTGGGCTGGTTAGAGATTACCAGAGGTGAAGGGAGACTGGAGATTCAGAGTATGAGCTCTGCCATGCCCAACTGGGCTCTGATACCATGTTAAATGATGCAAATCTAGGACATGACACAAGCTATGGTGGATCAAAGATGAAGACCAAGTTCATAATGACATGGACAAGTAGAGATAAACTATTACACAAGTGAATTAGGTTCGAAGATAGATTAGCTTGGACTCATAAACACAATCTTGTGTAGAATTGACAATGACAGACACTTAATTGAAAGTACAAAGCATCATGATATTGTATTCATTTCATAGTCAAGTACAATGCTTTATAGGCTTTGAGTTGTTCCACTCTCCTTACTGTGCATATGGGATTCAGGGCAGCTCCTCTTGGAGCATACATCATTTGTCTATTTCTCAACAGCAATCACCTCCATTTGACAGTTTTTTGTATTGAGTTTGTGGATAACTCATTAGTTGGTCAATAGCCCTTGTTTTTTAGCTTGATCTAGTAGAGGTTTTGGGGCTAATTTGTAGGTTATTTTACAATAGCTTGTTTTGCCCTTTTATACATTTTCTTAGTCTCAGTATGGATGGTGGTTCCAATGATAGTGCTATCTGTAATATTGACAAGTTGAATGGCACCAAGTATAGCTATAGGAAGGCCCAAATCCTGGCAAGTTTTAGTATAGAAAATGCAAATTAAGCCTTTGAAACATGAGGGTGTCAAGACTAAATGCATTGATGCAAAGAACTAGGTCAAATCAGATGAGCTATATAAGTCCACCATCATATTGTTCCTCTCTAAGTATGTTTTCTATAATGTTGTCTCTGATGCGCAGTTTGCATGGGACTTATGGGATAAGATTCACAATGTCTATGATAACGAGAGCCCTACTTCTCAAATGTATTAGTTGAAGCAACTCATGGGCCTTCGCATGAAGGAGGATACTTCCATGTCAGTCCACTTAAATGAGTTTCATTTCATTCTCAACCATTTATCTTCACAAGGGACAATGGTAATCTTCTCCCATTGTTCCTCTTGGTTACATAACCTGAATCATGGGATACATTTCTTAGAAGAATAATAATACGAGTGGTAATGAGACCACCATGGGAGAGACTCTCAGTAGTCTCGTTCTTGGTCACATGGTCGGTTTCACAGTAAGTCCCCTGGGTCGAAGTCCTCATTGACTTGTCATTAATGTAAAAAAGCAAGGCATATTCAGCCACGGTGCCATAAAATACATGAGGAAAAGTGCAAGAAAAAGAGAAAGCAAAGCATAAGACAAAAATGATGATCTCAGCATTGTCCCTAGCAAGTTCAACATTAAGATTGAAGACATTAATATTGTGCATACTAATTTTGATGATGATTTCATACTTAACAACTTCTTCTCTTGATATTTCATAGTTATCTAATGCTTTGTCAGGGTATAATTTGTGTTAGTTGATAGATTTAGGAGCTTCCTTTCATGTGACCCCTTATAGAGATTGGTTCCACTCCTATCGCCGTTTGATTGGATTTGTTTGTTTGGGTAATGATCTAGCACTAGAGATAGTTAGTATTGGTATGTCCAACTATAGTTTGGTTCAGATTGCTTGTTTACTCTTCATGATATACATCATGTATTGGCTCTTATGAAGAGTCTTATCTCTGTAGAACTTTGGATGATGCAAGTTATGTAGTTTGTTTTGGTGATTCCTCATGGAAAAACCCGTAGGAATCTTATCATTGCACGTGGTGTTAAGTCCAATACTCTCTAGCTCTTTCTCGTATCTCAGTCAATTGACCATGTTTTGGCAGTGGATGCAATTCCACATGTATCTCTTTGGCATCATCACCTTAGGCATATGTCCTTGAAAGGAATGACAATGCTTACCCATTTGTAGTATCTTCGACCCCTTGACTATAAGTGCTTTGAGTCTTGTGATCATTGTTTATATGGTAGGAAAACATATAATACGCATAAAAAGTCTGGTATGATACACATGGGTGAGCCTTTGGCTCTTGTTCATTTGGATATGTGTGACCCTGAGCCCTACAAGCCATTAGGTGACGCGAAGTATTTTGTTACCTTCATTAATGAATATACACATAAGGCCTAGGCATATTCTTTTAAGTAGAAATCGAAAGTCTTTGCTTCATTTCATTGTTGGCTTGCTTTGGTTGAGAATCAATTTGGGTATAGGCTGAAATACCTCTAGTTTGATAATGGGGGTCTCCAAAGCATTTGAGTAGTTCACCACCTCATACACCCCACCCTAGAATATCATGGCTAAGTGCATGAGTAGAACAATCTACAAGGGAGTCTGCGATATGCTTAGCTAGACATGCTTACCACAACATTTTTGGACTGAGGTAGTTACTATTATAGTACACTTGATAAATTAGTCCCTATGTACTACTCTTGGCTATCACATTGCAAAGGAGGTATGGTCTTAAAAACCTCCTTCATATGCTCATATGCATGTCTTTGGTTGTGAGGTTTTCTGCCATGTTTCCAAGGACAAGCATAATAAGCTAGATCATAAGTTTAGGAAATGCATCTTTCTTGGTTGTGTACAAGTTGCAAAGTACCCATGCATGCCCCAAGTTGGCATACAAGACCAGATTGGTTGTTAAGGAATTCAAGCAAGATTATAGCATGGACTTTGATTAAGTCTTTCTCTTGTTGTGAGGATGACTATCCTACGCTTGGTACTAGCTTAGGTTGGTCAGCTTGACTTGGATATTTATCAAATAGATGTCAAGATAGATTTTCTTCATGGGAAACTTCATGATGAGATTTACATGGAGCAGCCTAAGGCTTTACAGAACTTGGAAGTGACCACCTAGGGTGCAGATTAAGAAAGAGCCTTTATGGCCTTAAGCAGGTACTTAAGGAATGGTACCACAAATTTGATACTTTTATGCATTCATAGGGATATTCTTGCAGTGATATGGACCATGTTTATATATAGGGAATGATACCACAACTTTGATGCTTTTATTCATACAAGGATATTCTCATAGTGATATGGATCCGTGTTTATATATGAAGAAGGCTCGTGATGGCAACCTTACGATTTTGATACTCCATGTGGATTATATGTTGATTGCTTGGAGTGCTCATGATGAGCTGGATGCCTTGAAAGGTCAACTCAAGAAGAGCTTTGAGATGAAGGACATGGAACATGCGTTGCATATTCTTGGGATGTGCATTACTCTACGATCGCTCTAAGGGGCTTCTTTTCTTGTCATAGAAGGAGTACATCCAAAAGGTCCTTGAGCAATTTCATCTATAGGATGTTAAGCCTATTGGTAGTTGTCCTTTACCTTCTCATGTGAAGGTTAGTCAAGCCAATTGTCTATAGCCTGATGAGAAGAAGGCCAAGACGGCCAAGCTCCCTTCTACATCCACAATCGGTAGTTTGATGTATGCCATGATAGCTAATTGCCCTAACATAGCATTTGTCGTGGGAATTGTGGCATGCTATATGGCTATAGCTGGCCAATAGCATTGGGATGTCGTCAAAGGTATCATGCAGTACCTGAAGGGCACATCAGCTATGTGTATCTATTTTATGGTGGTTAGGAGATAGGAGTCATGGGATACACTGACTCTGATTATGCAAGACATGTAGAAAGTATTGGATGTCCAGGGTATAGAAATGCACGACCCTATTTACTATAGGGGTAGAGTATGTTGTAGGTAGCCACTGAAGCTTGCAAGGAGGCTCTTTGGTTAGGCTATCTGGTACCTTGGCATTACTGATGAGGTCCCTACACTGCATTCGAATTCTATGATTGCTTTTCTATTGACCAAGAATCTAGTCTTCCATACAAAGACGAAGCACTTTGAGGTATATTACCACTTTATTTGAGAGGTTGTTGATGAAAGTATATTGAACTTATCAGGATCTCAACTAACCAAAATCCTGCAGATCTGCTCACTAAAAGTCTCTCAGCGGAGCGTTCTGCCTTAGGAAGTTGATGGCTGTTGGATGAGATTGCATCTTTTCTCATCCTATTGTACTTCTATATATTTATACTTTGTCACTTTTTCTTGTTCTCTCCTCACTAGGGACACATTCACCTTTAAGTGGGAGCTTGTTGGGAGTAAAGGCACATGTGCCTAGCCACTCGTGTATTAGTTACACTGATAGTACCTACACCATGTTTAGTTACCCACACACCTATACACTACAAGTGGTGGGCACCCATCACTATCACTTTATTCTTTGTTCTTTTAGTGACATTTGAATAAAGGAAAGGCCAGAGTCACAGATTGTGACTATTGGGGTTTCCATATCCTCTCTCTCTCTCTCTCTCTCTCTCTCTCTCTCCTTCCACCATAGCTCTTGCTCTTCCGCTCTGTGCTTCCACTTTAGGGCTCACTCCCTTCAACTTATTTGACATGGAGATTGTTGATGAATATGATTCATACAAGAAAAAAATTTGGCAAATGGAACCAATTGGATGTGTAGTATTCACTTTACAAGAACTTTTGAGGAAATGCCTTCCACCGAGGGATGTAAATGCACACATAAACTTTGGAACAAACTACAAAATTGGGTATCAAGGGCAGAGCTCCATGATATGACAATTGGAATATGGGACTCTTGGGACAAAAAGAAAGTATGTCCTCTTTAACTTTTGAGCTTTACTACATTATAAGGGGCGTGACTATTGTGAGAATATTGAAAAGCAAGAAATATCATACTCTTCACGGATAAATATTGTGAATGTTATGTCTAATCCATTTGATTAGTTTACTAAATTTTGCAATTGGGTCCTTGTATTGCTAAAAATAAAGTCCAAAGAGAACAATTGGAAGTTTGACATGATTGTTGAGGCCCTTCATCATACAATTACACAAATTAATTTAGAATAGAAGAAAACACAATTTGCAAGAAAGAAGAGAAATAGAGAAAGCATGCATGTCATAAGATTGGTCCATTATCTTCCCCCATGTCTTTATAGATTTATATTAAGCTTTTGAGCTAAAAAATCATTGAAAAGCATTTCCATTTTTGAATCTTGCTTTCTTTTCACCATGAATGATTTGCTTCTGTCCTAATATTTTCTAACTCCTATTCTAATAAACCTATTCTAAAGTTTACAAAATAATAATCAAGCCCTTTAAGCTTTGTAAAATAATTATATATCCAAATATATAAATTGTGTGTATGTGCACACAATGTCCTTGTGCTAGTAAGCACCTAATAATATAATAATTCCATGTTATGGGACATTTAAAAAGAAATAATTTCTACACATTACAATGTGCTTCTTTCAAATAGTTATTCTCTATAACTCCATCTAAGGTTCTATCCATCATAACACAAAACACATTAATATGCTTCCATCTATCTACATATATATGTGACCTATGTCACCTACATGCATGCACACATGCAACAAGTCACAAATCATGTGGCAAATAGATACAATGCACAAAAATAAATAAAGTGTGAATCATCTTATTTTCATATAGTGAATTCCAATAAGTTCCATAACATTATTTGGGGGTTAAAAAGTAGTAGTTGTTAGTTGATACAATAAGCCAAACCACACAGGTGATCACCCATGTGCTAATGTTGTAGTATATGTCAAATAGACAAAATCCACAAAAATAAACAACGTAAAAATCATCTTATTTTACTGTGGTGATTAGATCATTAGATATAGTTATGCGAAAGATAGACAAAATCTACAAAGATAAATAAAGTAAAAATAATCTTATTTTTATAGTGAATTCCATAACAATCATTGATCTACAAAGCTCAATTAGAGCATGACTTCTTTTTGTAGGGTACAAATACTTACGAATAAGTTCAACATGCATTGAAAGAGCTTATGGTTTGAGGGACTTCACCTATCTCTTGAACAATGTTGTATTATCTAATCTATCCATTAATAATATCTGGGTTAATATCTTACATTAAGACCCAATTACCATGAGATCTTGGACTGTAATATGGCTCTCTTGGAATCGGCATATGAAATCCTCTAAGCCCCATCCAACTCATGTTGTGTGACTTCGCATGCCTCACCAACAATGTTGTCCTATCCAACCAACCCATTAACAATATCTAGGTAAATCTCTTGCATTAAGAGCCTATTGCCATGAGATCTTGGAGTGCAACACATGGCTCTCTTGGAATTGACATGTGGAAGTCCAAGTATATGAGAACCCAACCTTGAATGCTTCCGATTGTTATACAAAGATATTAAGATTGAGCATTTTAATGATTGATTGAGAAGTCAATAATGAAGATTATGAAAGTATTGAAAAGGAAAAGCTATATTGGCGTGCTCCAAAATGGATGGAGTGGGTCTTATAAGTTATGATTGGATGTGGCAAGAAGAAGTCAAGATAAGCTCCTAAATGAATGGATTGGGCCTTATGAGTGAATGTGGTAGAAGAAGTCAAGATGAGAAAGACCCGAATGGCGACCCTTGGGCGGAGGCTTGAAATACTAGTCATGAGTGTACCTTCAACGAATACATGGATGATGGCATGCTCTTAGTAAGCGAGAGTGGTGAAAATTGTGTAGAGTGGGTGCGAAGCAAGACAGAAATGTATGGATGGGCCATACCAACCACTCGTGAGTCGTGCTCCTTACAAGAAAACACCACACGACAAGAGGCAAGTGGGAAATCATCATCCGAAGCCCACACGAAAACGCAATCCACGTTGCCACGTTCCATTTCAAGATTCCCAACGACACTACCTTTTTTTAAAATTGATTTACAAGCTGAATTTACCAAGGCGCAATAAAATATGATTAGAGAAATAACACACTTCAATCACCCCAATAAGCACAACAAAATATGATTCATAATAAATCGAAGCTCAAAACTTCCCATGCTCCTTTGGTAGAGATTTTCTTACAAAACAATTACAAAAAATCACAATGTAAAGTTGTCTCATGCAAGTACATTCTCTCCCTGTGAAGAGCTCTCTTGGCTATCATGGCGGTTGAGAATAAGTAGACTAACACTTTAAGTGAAGAATCACCACAATTTGGGGGACATCGCTCCCATAACCAAAGCAGCTTAAGCCATGATACATCAAGAATTAGTCGAGCACATTCTAAAAGCCTTGATTTTCATATTGGCATCTTGAAATAATAGTATTTGAAACTAGTAAATACTAAGTCAAACCTTCGTTTTTATAGGTGCAATTGGCTATCCAAGACTTCATTAAGCTTGAGGTTGAGATGAATATTTAAGCTTCTAAAGCACCAACACACATTAAATTTAACTACTTTATCAGAAATAGAAGTGATGCCTAAACCACCAATTTCCTTTTGGTTATTACTTGAGACCAAGAAACACAATGACATGTGCATTGATTATTAATGTGCCAAATAAAATCCTTGTAAAGATTTTTTGCTTGTTCCCTTGTTGACTTAGCAAAGGAAGAGATCATGCCTATAAAGTCTAAGTATGACTACATAACCAATTAAACTAGGAAGGTAAAAGGAATCTTAGACCTATAAGCCATCTGCTAACAAAAAGATAGCAAGAATAAAGACAAAAAGATCGAGCAAGACAAGAAAATCAAATCATATAAATTTGATACAAAATTGGGAGATAGCTGCTGTTTGTTTATAATACTTGGTGCCTTTATTTAATGAGACTTAGGCTCATTCTCGTGCAAATTGTACTTAGCAGGTAGCATTCTATGTCCAGTTTATTCTTTTAATAATGTTGGGGGTAAAGGCACCTATGCCTAGCCACCCACATTTACTCGATGTACATTGTATATGCACACCTGTACACTATAGGTGGTAAGCACCCATCACTGTCACTTCAGTCTTTATTCTTTTAGTGATTATTGAATAAGGGAGGAAGGACAGTCACACATTGTGATTGTTGGAGTTCCCAAACACCAATCTCTCTTCTTCTTGCTTGAATCTTCATAGCTCTTGCATTCTTCTTCCTTCCACTCGTTCTTCCACTTCCACTCACCTTTTAATTGGTATGAGAGTAGGCATTCGAGGAGCTTCTTCATCCTTTGCTTTAGCTTGGATTCAAAGCTTTAGCTCAAGGTTTCATAACAGCCATGGCTTCTTCACTCGAGGTATGCACTGATCATTTCTCTTCTTCTAGCTTGCTCCACCTTGTCAAGGCTTGCTCAAGGGGTTCAAGAGACTTCATTGACATTGCTTGAGGCTCTAAAGTGAGTAGCAGGGCCAACAAAGTGACAAGCATAGGTAGCATGAATTGCACCTGATTTTGAGGTCTATTTCTCTAATCAATAACACACTTCAATCACTCCAATAAGCACAACAAAATATGATTCATAATAAATCGAAGCTCAAAACCTCCCATGCTCCTTTGGTAGAGATTTTCTTACAAAACAATTACAAAAAATCACAATGTAAAGTTGTCTCATGCAAGTACATTCTCTCCCTGTGAAGAGCTCTCTTGGCTATCATGGCGGTTGAGAATAAGTAGACTAACACTTTAAGTGAAGAATCACCACAATTTGGGGGACATCGCTTCCATAACCAAAGCAGCTTAAGCCATGATACATCAAGAATTAGTCGAGCACATTCTAAAAGCCTTGATTTTCATATTGGCATCTTGAAATAATAGTATTTGAAACTAGTAAATACTAAGTCAAACCTTCGTTTTTATAGGTGCAATTGGCTATCCAAGACTTCATTAAGCTTGAGGTTGAGATGAATATTTAAGCTTCTAAAGCACCAACACACATTAAATTTAACTACTTTATCAGAAATAGAAGTGATGCCTAAACCACCAATTTCCTTTTGGTTATTACTTGAGACCAAGAAACACAATGACATGTGCATTGATTATTAATGTGCCAAATAAAATCCTTGTAAAGATTTTTTGCTTGTTCCCTTGTTGACTTAGCAAAGGAAGAGATCATGCCTATAAAGTCTAAGTATGACTACATAACCAATTAAACTAGGAAGGTAAAAGGAATCTTAGACCTATAAGCCATCTGCTAACAAAAAGATAGCAAGAATAAAGACAAAAAGATCGAGCAAGACAAGAAAATCAAATCATATAAATTTGATACAAAATTGGGAGATAGCTGCTGTTTGTTTATAATACTTGGTGCCTTTATTTAATGAGACTTAGGCTCATTCTCGTGCAAATTGTACTTAGCAGGTAGCATTCTATGTCCAGTTTATTCTTTTAATAATGTTGGGGGTAAAGGCACCTATGCCTAGCCACCCACATTTACTCGATGTACATTGTATATGCACACCTGTACACTATAGGTGGTAAGCACCCATCACTGTCACTTCAGTCTTTATTCTTTTAGTGATTATTGAATAAGGGAGGAAGGACAGTCACACATTGTGATTGTTGGAGTTCCCAAACACCAATCTCTCTTCTTCTTGCTTGAATCTTCATAGCTCTTGCATTCTTCTTCCTTCCACTCGTTCTTCCACTTCCACTCACCTTTTAATTGGTATGAGAGTAGGCATTCGAGGAGCTTCTTCATCCTTTGCTTTAGCTTGGATTCAAAGCTTTAGCTCAAGGTTTCATAACAGCCATGGCTTCTTCACTCGAGGTATGCACTGATCATTTCTCTTCTTCTAGCTTGCTCCACCTTGTCAAGGCTTGCTCAAGGGGTTCAAGAGACTTCATTGACATTGCTTGAGGCTCTAAAGTGAGTAGCAGGGCCAACAAAGTGACAAGCATAGGTAGCATGAATTGCACCTGATTTTGAGGTCTATTTCTCTAATCAATAACACACTTCAATCACTCCAATAAGCACAACAAAATATGATTCATAATAAATCGAAGCTCAAAACCTCCCATGCTCCTTTGGTAGAGATTTTCTTACAAAACAATTACAAAAAATCACAATGTAAAGTTGTCTCATGCAAGTACATTCTCTCCCTGTGAAGAGCTCTCTTGGCTATCATGGCGGTTGAGAATAAGTAGACTAACACTTTAAGTGAAGAATCACCACAATTTGGGGGACATCGCTCCCATAACCAAAGCAGCTTAAGCCATGATACATCAAGAATTAGTCGAGCACATTCTAAAAGCCTTGATTTTCATATTGGCATCTTGAAATAATAGTATTTGAAACTAGTAAATACTAAGTCAAACCTTCGTTTTTATAGGTGCAATTGGCTATCCAAGACTTCATTAAGCTTGAGGTTGAGATGAATATTTAAGCTTCTAAAGCACCAACACACATTAAATTTAACTACTTTATCAGAAATAGAAGTGATGCCTAAACCACCAATTTCCTTTTGGTTATTACTTGAGACCAAGAAACACAATGACATGTGCATTGATTATTAATGTGCCAAATAAAATCCTTGTAAAGATTTTTTGCTTGTTCCCTTGTTGACTTAGCAAAGGAAGAGATCATGCCTATAAAGTCTAAGTATGACTACATAACCAATTAAACTAGGAAGGTAAAAGGAATCTTAGACCTATAAGCCATCTGCTAACAAAAAGATAGCAAGAATAAAGACAAAAAGATCGAGCAAGACAAGAAAATCAAATCATATAAATTTGATACAAAATTGGGAGATAGCTGCCGTTTGTTTATAATACTTGGTGCCTTTATTTAATGAGACTTAGGCTCATTCTCGTGCAAATTGTACTTAGCAGGTAGCATTCTATGTCCAGTTTATTCTTTTAATAATGTTGGGGGTAAAGGCACCTATGCCTAGCCACCCACATTTACTCGATGTACATTGTATATGCACACCTGTACACTATAGGTGGTAAGCACCCATCACTGTCACTTCAGTCTTTATTCTTTTAGTGATTATTGAATAAGGGAGGAAGGACAGTCACACATTGTGATTGTTGGAGTTCCCAAACACCAATCTCTCTTCTTCTTGCTTGAATCTTCATAGCTCTTGCATTCTTCTTCCTTCCACTCGTTCTTCCACTTCCACTCACCTTTTAATTGGTATGAGAGTAGGCATTCGAGGAGCTTCTTCATCCTTTGCTTTAGCTTGGATTCAAAGCTTTAGCTCAAGGTTTCATAACAGCCATGGCTTCTTCACTCGAGGTATGCACTGATCATTTCTCTTCTTCTAGCTTGCTCCACCTTGTCAAGGCTTGCTCAAGGGGTTCAAGAGACTTCATTGACATTGCTTGAGGCTCTAAAGTGAGTAGCAGGGCCAACAAAGTGACAAGCATAGGTAGCATGAATTGCACCTGATTTTGAGGTCTATTTCTCTAATCAATAACACACTTCAATCACTCCAATAAGCACAACAAAATATGATTCATAATAAATCGAAGCTCAAAACCTCCCATGCTCCTTTGGTAGAGATTTTCTTACAAAACAATTACAAAAAATCACAATGTAAAGTTGTCTCATGCAAGTACATTCTCTCCCTGTGAAGAGCTCTCTTGGCTATCATGGCGGTTGAGAATAAGTAGACTAACACTTTAAGTGAAGAATCACCACAATTTGGGGGACATCGCTCCCATAACCAAAGCAGCTTAAGCCATGATACATCAAGAATTAGTCGAGCACATTCTAAAAGCCTTGATTTTCATATTGGCATCTTGAAATAATAGTATTTGAAACTAGTAAATACTAAGTCAAACCTTCGTTTTTATAGGTGCAATTGGCTATCCAAGACTTCATTAAGCTTGAGGTTGAGATGAATATTTAAGCTTCTAAAGCACCAACACACATTAAATTTAACTACTTTATCAGAAATAGAAGTGATGCCTAAACCACCAATTTCCTTTTGGTTATTACTTGAGACCAAGAAACACAATGACATGTGCATTGATTATTAATGTGCCAAATAAAATCCTTGTAAAGATTTTTTGCTTGTTCCCTTGTTGACTTAGCAAAGGAAGAGATCATGCCTATAAAGTCTAAGTATGACTACATAACCAATTAAACTAGGAAGGTAAAAGGAATCTTAGACCTATAAGCCATCTGCTAACAAAAAGATAGCAAGAATAAAGACAAAAAGATCGAGCAAGACAAGAAAATCAAATCATATAAATTTGATACAAAATTGGGAGATAGCTGCCGTTTGTTTATAATACTTGGTGCCTTTATTTAATGAGACTTAGGCTCATTCTCGTGCAAATTGTACTTAGCAGGTAGCATTCTATGTCCAGTTTATTCTTTTAATAATGTTGGGGGTAAAGGCACCTATGCCTAGCCACCCACATTTACTCGATGTACATTGTATATGCACACCTGTACACTATAGGTGGTAAGCACCCATCACTGTCACTTCAGTCTTTATTCTTTTAGTGATTATTGAATAAGGGAGGAAGGACAGTCACACATTGTGATTGTTGGAGTTCCCAAACACCAATCTCTCTTCTTCTTGCTTGAATCTTCATAGCTCTTGCATTCTTCTTCCTTCCACTCGTTCTTCCACTTCCACTCACCTTTTAATTGGTATGAGAGTAGGCATTCGAGGAGCTTCTTCATCCTTTGCTTTAGCTTGGATTCAAAGCTTTAGCTCAAGGTTTCATAACAGCCATGGCTTCTTCACTCGAGGTATGCACTGATCATTTCTCTTCTTCTAGCTTGCTCCACCTTGTCAAGGCTTGCTCAAGGGGTTCAAGAGACTTCATTGACATTGCTTGAGGCTCTAAAGTGAGTAGTAGGGCCAACAAAGTGACAAGCATAGGTAGCATGAATTGCACCTGATTTTGAGGTCTATTTCTCTAATCAATAACACACTTCAATCACCCCAATAAGCACAACAAAATATGATTCATAATAAATCGAAGCTCAAAACTTCCCATGCTCCTTTGGTAGAGATTTTCTTACAAAACAATTACAAAAAATCACAATGTAAAGTTGTCTCATGCAAGTACATTCTCTCCCTGTGAAGAGCTCTCTTGGCTATCATGGCGGTTGAGAATAAGTAGACTAACACTTTAAGTGAAGAATCACCACAATTTGGGGGACATCGCTCCCATAACCAAAGCAGCTTAAGCCATGATACATCAAGAATTAGTCGAGCACATTCTAAAAGCCTTGATTTTCATATTGGCATCTTGAAATAATAGTATTTGAAACTAGTAAATACTAAGTCAAACCTTCGTTTTTATAGGTGCAATTGGCTATCCAAGACTTCATTAAGCTTGAGGTTGAGATGAATATTTAAGCTTCTAAAGCACCAACACACATTAAATTTAACTACTTTATCAGAAATAGAAGTGATGCCTAAACCACCAATTTCCTTTTGGTTATTACTTGAGACCAAGAAACACAATGACATGTGCATTGATTATTAATGTGCCAAATAAAATCCTTGTAAAGATTTTTTGCTTGTTCCCTTGTTGACTTAGCAAAGGAAGAGATCATGCCTATAAAGTCTAAGTATGACTACATAACCAATTAAACTAGGAAGGTAAAAGGAATCTTAGACCTATAAGCCATCTGCTAACAAAAAGATAGCAAGAATAAAGACAAAAAGATCGAGCAAGACAAGAAAATCAAATCATATAAATTTGATACAAAATTGGGAGATAGCTGCTGTTTGTTTATAATACTTGGTGCCTTTATTTAATGAGACTTAGGCTCATTCTCGTGCAAATTGTACTTAGCAGGTAGCATTCTATGTCCAGTTTATTCTTTTAATAATGTTGGGGGTAAAGGCACCTATGCCTAGCCACCCACATTTACTCGATGTACATTGTATATGCACACCTGTACACTATAGGTGGTAAGCACCCATCACTGTCACTTCAGTCTTTATTCTTTTAGTGATTATTGAATAAGGGAGGAAGGACAGTCACACATTGTGATTGTTGGAGTTCCCAAACACCAATCTCTCTTCTTCTTGCTTGAATCTTCATAGCTCTTGCATTCTTCTTCCTTCCACTCGTTCTTCCACTTCCACTCACCTTTTAATTGGTATGAGAGTAGGCATTCGAGGAGCTTCTTCATCCTTTGCTTTAGCTTGGATTCAAAGCTTTAGCTCAAGGTTTCATAACAGCCATGGCTTCTTCACTCGAGGTATGCACTGATCATTTCTCTTCTTCTAGCTTGCTCCACCTTGTCAAGGCTTGCTCAAGGGGTTCAAGAGACTTCATTGACATTGCTTGAGGCTCTAAAGTGAGTAGCAGGGCCAACAAAGTGACAAGCATAGGTAGCATGAATTGCACCTGATTTTGAGGTCTATTTCTCTAATCAATAACACACTTCAATCACTCCAATAAGCACAACAAAATATGATTCATAATAAATCGAAGCTCAAAACCTCCCATGCTCCTTTGGTAGAGATTTTCTTACAAAACAATTACAAAAAATCACAATGTAAAGTTGTCTCATGCAAGTACATTCTCTCCCTGTGAAGAGCTCTCTTGGCTATCATGGCGGTTGAGAATAAGTAGACTAACACTTTAAGTGAAGAATCACCACAATTTGGGGGACATCGCTCCCATAACCAAAGCAGCTTAAGCCATGATACATCAAGAATTAGTCGAGCACATTCTAAAAGCCTTGATTTTCATATTGGCATCTTGAAATAATAGTATTTGAAACTAGTAAATACTAAGTCAAACCTTCGTTTTTATAGGTGCAATTGGCTATCCAAGACTTCATTAAGCTTGAGGTTGAGATGAATATTTAAGCTTCTAAAGCACCAACACACATTAAATTTAACTACTTTATCAGAAATAGAAGTGATGCCTAAACCACCAATTTCCTTTTGGTTATTACTTGAGACCAAGAAACACAATGACATGTGCATTGATTATTAATGTGCCAAATAACATCCTTGTAAAGATTTTTTGCTTGTTCCCTTGTTGACTTAGCAAAGGAAGAGATCATGCCTATAAAGTCTAAGTATGACTACATAACCAATTAAACTAGGAAGGTAAAAGGAATCTTAGACCTATAAGCCATCTGCTAACAAAAAGATAGCAAGAATAAAGACAAAAAGATCGAGCAAGACAAGAAAATCAAATCATATAAATTTGATACAAAATTGGGAGATAGCTGCTGTTTGTTTATAATACTTGGTGCCTTTATTTAATGAGACTTAGGCTCATTCTCGTGCAAATTGTACTTAGCAGGTAGCATTCTATGTCCAGTTTATTCTTTTAATAATGTTGGGGGTAAAGGCACCTATGCCTAGCCACCCACATTTACTCGATGTACATTGTATATGCACACCTGTACACTATAGGTGGTAAGCACCCATCACTGTCACTTCAGTCTTTATTCTTTTAGTGATTATTGAATAAGGGAGGAAGGACAGTCACACATTGTGATTGTTGGAGTTCCCAAACACCAATCTCTCTTCTTCTTGCTTGAATCTTCATAGCTCTTGCATTCTTCTTCCTTCCACTCGTTCTTCCACTTCCACTCACCTTTTAATTGGTATGAGAGTAGGCATTCGAGGAGCTTCTTCATCCTTTGCTTTAGCTTGGATTCAAAGCTTTAGCTCAAGGTTTCATAACAGCCATGGCTTCTTCACTCGAGGTATGCACTGATCATTTCTCTTCTTCTAGCTTGCTCCACCTTGTCAAGGCTTGCTCAAGGGGTTCAAGAGACTTCATTGACATTGCTTGAGGCTCTAAAGTGAGTAGCAGGGCCAACAAAGTGACAAGCATAGGTAGCATGAATTGCACCTGATTTTGAGGTCTATTTCTCTAATCAATAACACACTTCAATCACTCCAATAAGCACAACAAAATATGATTCATAATAAATCGAAGCTCAAAACCTCCCATGCTCCTTTGGTAGAGATTTTCTTACAAAACAATTACAAAAAATCACAATGTAAAGTTGTCTCATGCAAGTACATTCTCTCCCTGTGAAGAGCTCTCTTGGCTATCATGGCGGTTGAGAATAAGTAGACTAACACTTTAAGTGAAGAATCACCACAATTTGGGGGACATCGCTCCCATAACCAAAGCAGCTTAAGCCATGATACATCAAGAATTAGTCGAGCACATTCTAAAAGCCTTGATTTTCATATTGGCATCTTGAAATAATAGTATTTGAAACTAGTAAATACTAAGTCAAACCTTCGTTTTTATAGGTGCAATTGGCTATCCAAGACTTCATTAAGCTTGAGGTTGAGATGAATATTTAAGCTTCTAAAGCACCAACACACATTAAATTTAACTACTTTATCAGAAATAGAAGTGATGCCTAAACCACCAATTTCCTTTTGGTTATTACTTGAGACCAAGAAACACAATGACATGTGCATTGATTATTAATGTGCCAAATAACATCCTTGTAAAGATTTTTTGCTTGTTCCCTTGTTGACTTAGCAAAGGAAGAGATCATGCCTATAAAGTCTAAGTATGACTACATAACCAATTAAACTAGGAAGGTAAAAGGAATCTTAGACCTATAAGCCATCTGCTAACAAAAAGATAGCAAGAATAAAGACAAAAAGATCGAGCAAGACAAGAAAATCAAATCATATAAATTTGATACAAAATTGGGAGATAGCTGCTGTTTGTTTATAATACTTGGTGCCTTTATTTAATGAGACTTAGGCTCATTCTCGTGCAAATTGTACTTAGCAGGTAGCATTCTATGTCCAGTTTATTCTTTTAATAATGTTGGGGGTAAAGGCACCTATGCCTAGCCACCCACATTTACTCGATGTACATTGTATATGCACACCTGTACACTATAGGTGGTAAGCACCCATCACTGTCACTTCAGTCTTTATTCTTTTAGTGATTATTGAATAAGGGAGGAAGGACAGTCACACATTGTGATTGTTGGAGTTCCCAAACACCAATCTCTCTTCTTCTTGCTTGAATCTTCATAGCTCTTGCATTCTTCTTCCTTCCACTCGTTCTTCCACTTCCACTCACCTTTTAATTGGTATGAGAGTAGGCATTCGAGGAGCTTCTTCATCCTTTGCTTTAGCTTGGATTCAAAGCTTTAGCTCAAGGTTTCATAACAGCCATGGCTTCTTCACTCGAGGTATGCACTGATCATTTCTCTTCTTCTAGCTTGCTCCACCTTGTCAAGGCTTGCTCAAGGGGTTCAAGAGACTTCATTGACATTGCTTGAGGCTCTAAAGTGAGTAGCAGGGCCAACAAAGTGACAAGCATAGGTAGCATGAATTGCACCTGATTTTGAGGTCTATTTCTCTAATCAATAACACACTTCAATCACTCCAATAAGCACAACAAAATATGATTCATAATAAATCGAAGCTCAAAACCTCCCATGCTCCTTTGGTAGAGATTTTCTTACAAAACAATTACAAAAAATCACAATGTAAAGTTGTCTCATGCAAGTACATTCTCTCCCTGTGAAGAGCTCTCTTGGCTATCATGGCGGTTGAGAATAAGTAGACTAACACTTTAAGTGAAGAATCACCACAATTTGGGGGACATCGCTCCCATAACCAAAGCAGCTTAAGCCATGATACATCAAGAATTAGTCGAGCACATTCTAAAAGCCTTGATTTTCATATTGGCATCTTGAAATAATAGTATTTGAAACTAGTAAATACTAAGTCAAACCTTCGTTTTTATAGGTGCAATTGGCTATCCAAGACTTCATTAAGCTTGAGGTTGAGATGAATATTTAAGCTTCTAAAGCACCAACACACATTAAATTTAACTACTTTATCAGAAATAGAAGTGATGCCTAAACCACCAATTTCCTTTTGGTTATTACTTGAGACCAAGAAACACAATGACATGTGCATTGATTATTAATGTGCCAAATAAAATCCTTGTAAAGATTTTTTGCTTGTTCCCTTGTTGACTTAGCAAAGGAAGAGATCATGCCTATAAAGTCTAAGTATGACTACATAACCAATTAAACTAGGAAGGTAAAAGGAATCTTAGACCTATAAGCCATCTGCTAACAAAAAGATAGCAAGAATAAAGACAAAAAGATCGAGCAAGACAAGAAAATCAAATCATATAAATTTGATACAAAATTGGGAGATAGCTGCTGTTTGTTTATAATACTTGGTGCCTTTATTTAATGAGACTTAGGCTCATTCTCGTGCAAATTGTACTTAGCAGGTAGCATTCTATGTCCAGTTTATTCTTTTAATAATGTTGGGGGTAAAGGCACCTATGCCTAGCCACCCACATTTACTCGATGTACATTGTATATGCACACCTGTACACTATAGGTGGTAAGCACCCATCACTGTCACTTCAGTCTTTATTCTTTTAGTGATTATTGAATAAGGGAGGAAGGACAGTCACACATTGTGATTGTTGGAGTTCCCAAACACCAATCTCTCTTCTTCTTGCTTGAATCTTCATAGCTCTTGCATTCTTCTTCCTTCCACTCGTTCTTCCACTTCCACTCACCTTTTAATTGGTATGAGAGTAGGCATTCGAGGAGCTTCTTCATCCTTTGCTTTAGCTTGGATTCAAAGCTTTAGCTCAAGGTTTCATAACAGCCATGGCTTCTTCACTCGAGGTATGCACTGATCATTTCTCTTCTTCTAGCTTGCTCCACCTTGTCAAGGCTTGCTCAAGGGGTTCAAGAGACTTCATTGACATTGCTTGAGGCTCTAAAGTGAGTAGTAGGGCCAACAAAGTGACAAGCATAGGTAGCATGAATTGCACCTGATTTTGAGGTCTATTTCTCTAATCAATAACACACTTCAATCACTCCAATAAGCACAACAAAATATGATTCATAATAAATCGAAGCTCAAAACCTCCCATGCTCCTTTGGTAGAGATTTTCTTACAAAACAATTACAAAAAATCACAATGTAAAGTTGTCTCATGCAAGTACATTCTCTCCCTGTGAAGAGCTCTCTTGGCTATCATGGCGGTTGAGAATAAGTAGACTAACACTTTAAGTGAAGAATCACCACAATTTGGGGGACATCGCTCCCATAACCAAAGCAGCTTAAGCCATGATACATCAAGAATTAGTCGAGCACATTCTAAAAGCCTTGATTTTCATATTGGCATCTTGAAATAATAGTATTTGAAACTAGTAAATACTAAGTCAAACCTTCGTTTTTATAGGTGCAATTGGCTATCCAAGACTTCATTAAGCTTGAGGTTGAGATGAATATTTAAGCTTCTAAAGCACCAACACACATTAAATTTAACTACTTTATCAGAAATAGAAGTGATGCCTAAACCACCAATTTCCTTTTGGTTATTACTTGAGACCAAGAAACACAATGACATGTGCATTGATTATTAATGTGCCAAATAAAATCCTTGTAAAGATTTTTTGCTTGTTCCCTTGTTGACTTAGCAAAGGAAGAGATCATGCCTATAAAGTCTAAGTATGACTACATAACCAATTAAACTAGGAAGGTAAAAGGAATCTTAGACCTATAAGCCATCTGCTAACAAAAAGATAGCAAGAATAAAGACAAAAAGATCGAGCAAGACAAGAAAATCAAATCATATAAATTTGATACAAAATTGGGAGATAGCTGCTGTTTGTTTATAATACTTGGTGCCTTTATTTAATGAGACTTAGGCTCATTCTCGTGCAAATTGTACTTAGCAGGTAGCATTCTATGTCCAGTTTATTCTTTTAATAATGTTGGGGGTAAAGGCACCTATGCCTAGCCACCCACATTTACTCGATGTACATTGTATATGCACACCTGTACACTATAGGTGGTAAGCACCCATCACTGTCACTTCAGTCTTTATTCTTTTAGTGATTATTGAATAAGGGAGGAAGGACAGTCACACATTGTGATTGTTGGAGTTCCCAAACACCAATCTCTCTTCTTCTTGCTTGAATCTTCATAGCTCTTGCATTCTTCTTCCTTCCACTCGTTCTTCCACTTCCACTCACCTTTTAATTGGTATGAGAGTAGGCATTCGAGGAGCTTCTTCATCCTTTGCTTTAGCTTGGATTCAAAGCTTTAGCTCAAGGTTTCATAACAGCCATGGCTTCTTCACTCGAGGTATGCACTGATCATTTCTCTTCTTCTAGCTTGCTCCACCTTGTCAAGGCTTGCTCAAGGGGTTCAAGAGACTTCATTGACATTGCTTGAGGCTCTAAAGTGAGTAGTAGGGCCAACAAAGTGACAAGCATAGGTAGCATGAATTGCACCTGATTTTGAGGTCTATTTCTCTAATCAATAACACACTTCAATCACTCCCTGCTCCTCTCCAACACTTGAAAAATACTTTGCTTCCTCCCTAGCATTGGTACTTGCTCTTGGGAATAATTTGAGAGCTCTCCAACCTCTGTTATTGCTAGTATATACAGATGTATACATGCCTAGGATAGCTTTTCTTTAGTGTTTGCGGCTCATTCACGCTTCTTTTGATGCTATTTGGTAGTCAGACCATTAGCAAATTTCATGGGGGTATATTGAGGTGCATATTGGCTTCATTTGAGGTTGAATGGCTTAGTGTTTGTAGGGTTTTACTACTATACATTGTTTGGGTAACAAGTAGTTAATTGGGAAAGTTCTATGTATTGAAGTTTACATGCGTCTTGGGTATGTGATATGCTTATGTGGATGCTTGGCATTGATGTATGTACTTAGACATATCTACGATGACATTTGAGGCTTAGCTTTGAGTTACATTGAATGCATTTGAGTGCTTTCCACTTGCTTTTGTGCTTACTCACTTATGAGTATTGAAGCTTCACTAGACATGTATGCTCGCAGATGTATTTGCGATGCAATTGTGATCCACTTGTGGGCTGATTAATTTCATATGCTTTGGACATCGGTACTTACCACTATCATTAGTAATTTGTTAGTGATGTATACATGCATACTGGTTATGTATTGGGCGTCATTGCTCTTTGTTCAATTAGTTGAGTGTTTGGATGAACTCTATAGTTGCTCTTGAGATCTTCTACATGCATGATGTATATGCTTATGGGATGTATGTTTTACTGACACTTTGACTTTGTGGCAGTCTTTGGTACTAGTGGTCTATGCTAAGTCACAGCTAGTTGCATTCTTTGTATCCCGGTTCTACCTAGATATCATTGGCAGTGGGAGCTTGCTTTCTTGGCTATTTTCCCACCATTGGATTTACATCTATTGCTATCCTTATTTTAGCATTATTGTAATTACAACTTTTAGCATTCTTTTGCAGAGCAGACAATTTGTTTAGGCACTCTTTTGATTGCAGCATGTGGAAAGCTATACCCTCATTTATTCCCACCCTTTTGGATCAATTTTGGGGATAATATTTTCTGAATTTATAGTAGCATTTACTCTTGTCATTTGTAGACATTTGTAGTCATTAAGGTAGGTTCATAAGCTAATAGCACTATTTTTAATATTGAAAATCTTGATGGCAATAACTTCCAATACTTAAAACTTATACAAATATGGCAAGTCTTGGTGTAGAAGAGGTAGGTTAAACCATGGAAGTTAGAGGGCATAAAGCATGAGCTTTATGATGTAGACGATTGGGCAAAGCTTGATGAGTATACAAGTCCACTATTATTTTGTGAGTATCAAAGCAGGTGTATTTTAATGTCATTAACACGACTAAGGGTGGTGTTTATGCATTATGGAAAAAGATTTGTGATCTTTATGAAAAAAAAGTCATGCGTCTCAGTTATACCGATTGAAGAAGCTTGTGGACCTTTGCATGAAGGAGAGTACAGCTATGTCAACTAATTTGAATGTAAGAGAGTGGGAAAATAATAATGGGGAATAATACTAGCTACACTCATTGATATTTAAGATGTAAGAGACTTTTATTTTTTAGCATTCAATATTACATGTCTCTTCATCTTACCCCCTCTCTCCCTACTTTCATGGATTCTCTCTCTCTCTCTTGGTGTCTTTCTCTCTCCTTGTTATACTTTCTCTTGCCTCTGCACTCATCTTCTCTCTCTTGCAATCTTCTCTCTCTTCTTTCTCTCTCTCCTAGCTCACTCCTTTACAATTGGTATCAAAGCCTAGTGCTTCGCTCCATTTTTGTCTCCATTTTCATATCTATTTTCCCTATTTTCTTTTTAGACAATTTCTCTCTCAAGGTATAATAGGTATAGGTCTTCCAAAGAGCATTGAGTGACCAATGGCCTTACAAGCAAAGAAAATAGTAGACTTAAAGGCATTAATGGAGGCTTAGAAAAAAGTTGGAGGTTGATTATCAAATATAGTAGGTTCTTTTATAAGTTTAAGGTATTTTTGAAGGTACCTGGTAAAAAATGGAACTTACAGGAGTAGTAGAGGTGTAAGTCTTGGTTACTTTTTGAACAAGAGCTTTCTCTTCCCTCTTTCCAAGCTTTTTCCTGAAGCCTTCATGGTGTCTTGGCAAAAATATATTTTTTCCTTGGCTTTTATGGACTCAAATATTCTTTTAGCTTGATTCTTGGAAGCATCAGTAAGGCAACTACCATTGAATTAGAGTTTTGCAAAACATGGATATCAAGCTTAGTTGAAGCTTTTATAGAAGGGTCTTGCTTCAATCTCCTCCCCTAGTCTTCCATGGACTTTGTGGCATTCAAGACTTAACTCCTTATGCTGTAAGCTCCACATGAAACATCATTTTGTCTTGATTAAATCTCATGATCTTTAGACTTAGTACATGAGTCCATTTCTTAGTAGTTTGCACCTTTTACCACACTTGGGAGGCCTCCCTAATTAGATCGGAGTTTTAAGCTCTTAAGAACCTTACCTAAAGCTACTATTACTTGCTTAAGAGCTCAACAATCTTGGAGGACCATTATGCTTATTGAGACATCCATTTTCTTCTCATGAAACTATAATAAATCTTGGAATTCTTGGCCTTTCTTCAAGGTCAGCATGAGCTGCACTAAGTTAAGTCTTTTCCTCTCAAACTATAACCCCTTGATCACTCAATAAGAGGATTCTCATGATCTACACTAGATAGAGCAATAGATAAGGTTTGCGAGCTACAAGTGCAATAGTTTTCAATGGCTTAGTTGCAATAAGGTGCTAGCTTAAGCCCTTCACCTCCAATGTTTTATCTAGTCCCTCCTCTTTTCAATTAACAGAGCAGCAAGTAGCTTTTTGTCAAATCTATTACTCAAAACTAGTGCATATGCAATAAATTTCCATTCCAAGAGAAAAAAATGTAAGATAGATAGAACAGAATGCAAAATGCTCTTGATGGGTATAAGCTCTACATTTTTGCTTATGGAAACTGGATCTGTAAAAATGTACATCATGCTTGGATAGCCAAAGCAGGTAGAGTACAAAGGTCTTGTTCCAAGGTCTTTGAAGCAGATTTCCTGTCAAGTGAATGAACGCTTGAGAAACTCCAATGTTGTGGGAAACGCTTGGTGCTTGAGTTTCTTAGATCATCTCTATGGAATTTTTAGTTATTGATATTTCATAATTTCATAGTAGAATCCCAAGTACATGTCTTTGAGAAAGGCTAGTGTGATACATGGAAACGTAGAAGAAATTCTTGCCAAGCTTTAGTAGAAGCAAGATGGAGCCATGAAATGAGTTACAGTGATGGCTTATGCTTGATCTCATTGATGGAGGCCTAAATCTCTAGAGGATGGTTGAGCATGCATGCACTTGAGCCTGACAAATCCTAATGGTGGTGGAACTAGCTGGAAAGACCACTTGCATTGAGGTCATCCAAGTATTTATATCTGTGATGTCTTATCTTTGAGTGCATTGAGCATCCATGTGAAAATCCAATTCTTCACATGAATGTTGATGATATTTTCCTCAAAAGTTTCTAGTTGCTACTATTGGCATTATTGCGACAATGTGTGTTTGGCTGATGTTATTCTCTATCAAGCTTGGAAAGAGAAGATTACCACTTGTAAGGCATGTTGTTCTTGAAGTTTATTGTTGCCTTTTACACCTACAGTTCATTCCTACTACTAATGCAAATTCCTACCTCAAATACAAGCTTGATTGTTTCTCTCTTTTAGATTGGATTCATGATCTACCAAGAAAATTGCATCATAAAGTACACTAGCTAAACAACCTGATAATTCAAGTGTCCTAGAAGAGATCAATAATGATGATAATGGAAAGCCAAGCATGAAGTTTGGGGTGGAAGCTAGAGAAATTTGTGTCTCAGAGCTTTCAAACATGTAGGCTCATGTTTTGCCTATTGAGCATTTGGTACACGATGAAATTGCTACTTGTTCAGAGATAGGTTTAAAAAGAGAGCCATGAAGGGTTTGAGCTGAGTTCATGTTCCATTTGATTCTCCTTGCTCAATTGAAGTCTGATCTAATGATGTTACACTATGCTCCAACACTTTGCAAACATCCTTCATAGGGACTTGAAAACATCTTGGTCTAGTAGTGCTTCATGAATTGGAGATATTTCTTGTATACTCTAGGGTAGTAGGTAAAAGTCTACTCATGAAGTTGTGAATATAACTCAAATTAAGCTTGAGTTCAAAGCCAAGGACTCTAGATAGTCTTCTAGATTGCAAAAGAATTGCAAGAGCATACATTTTTGTTCCTACTGCCTTGTAGAAGATGGTACATTAAATTGGATGAAACAGACTTTGAAAAAGCATGTCCATTCTATAGGCAAAATTGTAATTACATATCAATTACCATTATTTATTAATTTTTTCTAGATTTCTTGTTTGACTAATGGTAGCTTGTACACTTAATCTTATTAAGTAGTTACTTTCTTGGTTATCACTAAATATTGTGACTTGGCTGCCAATACTCATTTTGTTTAGCCTTTCCTGGTATCTTTTTACTAACACTTGATCCATCTTGAAATTGATATTGATCAAACAGGAGGGCTGTGATCCCTTTCAGTTGGATACCCAGTGAATGAAGTGCATCAACACTTTGACAACACTCTAACAATAGGACTATGATACCCAGTGATTGAATGTAGTGTATCAACACTCTGACAATAGGGCTTTGATCCCTTTAACAATGAGCATGACATATCTAGGCATGGTTCTTATGTGATTTGATCCTCCTTTTCTTTCTAATGTGGTAATTTTTGGGGGTAAATGCACTTGTGCCTAGCCACCATGTATTAGTTACACTAATAGTACCTACCCCATGTATTAGTTACCTGACCATTGGAGTTCCCACATCTTTTATATCTCTCTCTCTTACCTTTGCTCCTTCCACCACTATAGCTCTTGCTTCTGCTCCATGCTTCCACTTTAGGGCTCACTTCCTTCAATTAGTATCAAAGCCATTGCACTTGCATTGAGGAGCTCTTTCCCTTCAATTTGTTTCAGCCCGAGAAAAAGCTTCAACTTGAAGGTTCCATGGTAGTTCAAGCCTCTCCTTCCCAAGCTATGAATCTTGCTCCTGCTTCTTCTGTGGTTGCTTTCTCCACTTGAGACTTGTTCTAGAGCTTGATACCCTTTCTTGAGCCTTAATAAATGATCAATAGCAATCATTTCAAGCAATAGGACCAACATTATCATCAACATGATTTGTGTAAGGTTTCCATCTCCTGTCCTTGGCACTACTATAGACATTGGCACCTCTTGTGGCTCCGATAGCATTTGACAAAGGTTTAGCAAATCCACTACAGCCTCCTTTGCAAGTACATACCTCATCCATTGTCTATACATTCAGCATAGTTTGCGGTAATATAAACACAGGCAGTCATTACTTCATTGTTTGAGCTTCACTAATGCTCATACACCTATACATTAATGCTGGGATGCTTGGTACATGCCTTGAGATGCTTGTTGGGTAGATTTGAGATTTATTTGTTTAGTTTGAAGCAACTTCTTTTCTATGTATATAGTGGACAACAAGTATTTTACTTGAAAGCTTTATGCATTGAAGGCTTATACACTTCTCAAGTGCTAATGTACATACTTGGCATTGATATATGGGCTTGGACACGTTTATGGTGACATTTGAGTTTCCGTTTTGAGCCACTATGGATGCTTTGGCACCTTGAATTTATTCTTGAATTGCCTCTATCCTTACCACTACGTGCTTTAAGAGTACATATTGGGTTTTATGCTATCGGATGTATGCTCTATGGATCTTAGATGTGTGGGTGCTACTCACATGAGGTTTTGAGCTTTGCTTGCTCATTTGGCATCTGACTTTTGTTCCAATGGGAGCCTCTACTTGACGCTTGGATTTACTACAAAGCATCTATTTATATAGTTGAGCTTGAGCTTATTACAATGAGATAGTATAACTCATTGTGACGTGTAGATGCTCTCTTGATACTCATTGGATGCAGTTACCGTATTATGGGATGATTTGATCTTTCATCTTAGGCCTAGTACTTATGTTTGATAAAGTGTTGTTAGTGATATTTATATGCTTATGGCTATGTATTGACCCTTGCTCAATGGGCTATGTATTTGGTAGTTCTCTTCATTTACCTTGAGATCTACCATGTGCATGGCGTCTATGCCTCTTGCATGTACGGTAACTGACACATTGTAGTTATGATAGTCTTTCAATTTTATCGGTTGGTCCTGTTGAGAAATAGACAAATGATGTATGCTCCAAGAGGAGCTGTCCTGAATCCCATATGCACAGTGAGGAGAGTGGAACAGCTCAAAGCCTATAAAGCATTGTACTTGACTATGAAATGAAGACAATATCATGATGCTTGGTACTTTCAGTTAAGTGTCTTGTCATTGTCAATTCTACACAAGATTGTATTTATGAGTCCAAGCTAATCTATCTTGGGACCTAATTCACTTGTGTAATAGTTGGTCTCTACTTGTCCATGTCATTATGAACTTGGTCTTCATCTTTGATTCACCATAGCTTGTGTCATGTCCTAGATCCGCATCATTTAACCTGGTATCAGAGCCCAGTTGGGCATGGCAAAAGCTCATACTCTGAATCTCTAGTCTCCCTTCACCTCTGGTAATCTCTAACCAGCCCACATTCAGCTCATATCTCCAGTTTCAACTTCAAATCTTAGTTGGACCTTGTGGCAGCCATAGCCAGACTGCACCTACCCACCTTGGAGCTCTTGGATCTCTCTCTATGGGCCATATCTTTAAGTGATTCCTTCTAGAGGTATCTTCCCTTGCTCAAGACGCTTCATGCTAGCACCTCAATTGATGACATTACTGCTTCCCAGCTCCAGCATTACAAAAATTGAAACACGCTGTCCAGTCTGCGCTTGTCCACAGTCGTACTGCTGATGCCAATCGTACAATTCGCAATCGACCCTGTGAGCATAGGGATTTTGAAGCTCACTATGCAAGCCTACTCCCCATGCAATATCTTGGGCAATGGTCAACTTGTTGAGCTGCACAAACTGAAAGAACAGTTGACTATCTGAAACCCTAGAGGAAGCCATATCCAGAAATTTAAAAAGCTTGGTAACCTTGTTCTTTTTCTCATTACCATCATCAACAGTGATTTTGATCACTGAAAAATAATCTCTGAAGCTCATTACTAGTCTGGAAGTGTCCAAGGAAGCTCAGAAGCCACCCACGAAGTTCCTGAGAGGAAGCAGATCAAGTATCGACTAGTATCCATTAACACTCAACTAGTGTTAATTTGACACTGATTCTCTTGTGTCTCTTGACACATTAAAATACAATTTTTTGCTGGTTAACTGAAGATTAGCAACATGGTAGAGCTTGAGCAAATAGCAAAGTTCAATGGAGAAGGCTTCCATGCCTGGAAGGAAAAGACCACGTATCACCTAATGCGGAAAGACTTGTGGGACCTGTTTGAAGATGATACAGATAACAAGAAGGAAGATGATGAAGACGAGTTCGTTGAAGAAGAACAGTTCAAATCCAAAGAATAGAAGAAGATGAATAATAAGAAACTAGGCATCATTTCCTGGGGACTAAGTGATGACGTGTTACATCATATTAGAAATGCTAGAACCGCCTGGGAGGAACTCGATAGAATGTTTGGTACTCAAGCAAAGAACTCAAAGGTAAAACTTCTCATGAATTTTTATAAACTGGATATCAAAGACAGTGCTTCTATGACCATACATATTAATAAGTTTAAGAGTTTAAAAACTCAGCTTGCATCTCTTAAAAAGAATATTGATGAAGATGAAGCAATAGCCGTACTGCTTGCAAGTGTAAACAAGGATCCATATGAGAACCTTGTGTCCACTCTAAGTAATGTTCCAAGTCTCTCACTCAAGGATATTGAGCACTCACTGCTTGATGAAGAAAGCAAGTTTAAAAGCAAAGTTGTAAAAGAAACTAGCCCAAGGGAAAACCTCGTATACACTAGAGGAGCTACTGGACCCAAAGGAAGAGGTCGAGGATTCATCAACAACAATAACAAGGATCGGATTACATGTCAGTATTGTGGTAAGACTGGCCATGTAGCCAGTGAATGTTTCCACAAGAAGAGAGCCCAACAATTGCAAAATGATCATCACCAGAACCAATACATGGAAGAAAGAGAAGAAGAAGAATATGCTTCCACTGCCATCAACAACTCTGACAGATTGTTTTGAAGAACTTTCATTGTATCTTTCATATGTTTTTCCCATAGTGGATCTTTCTTTTCCTTAGTGAATTTGATTGTATAACCCTTGCCAAGATGTAAAGTCTCAAGCTTTAACTTGACTAGGCTGCCTATGAGCTAGTCTTCTGGGCCATGTTATCATGAAGGGGGGGCAAAAGCCAGCAAGTGTAGGGACTCATCATTAGAGGGGGGGTTGTAAACGCCCCGAACAACGTAGTATGCTTAACAATTATGATATTCGCTTGTTTTCGAGATTTAATATAAAAGAGAATGAACACTTAAAGCTGAAAATAAAAATTGCTCACAAAATTACAGCCATGAAAATGTAAAAGTAATGGAGACAAAATTGAGGGTTGAAGATGGGCAACCCCCCCCGAAGGAATGTATTTCTGCTCAACCCAAGTCCCTTAGGGAAGAGCTCAGTTACAATCAACCTGAGAGTGAGAAGAAGTAATTCTCACTCTCACAAGATCATGCAAAGATGTACAAACACACATGCATTATCTATTATGCAATGATAAGAACTGATTTCTTTACAATATGAGAGAAGAAAAAGGGAAATTCAGCCTTTCTCCATCGTTGATCAGCAGTACATGGATAGGGCTTACTTCTTGTAGCTAAAATGGAAGAAAGAGCTCGAGAAGGAGGTGCTGTAATGAATTTACAGGCTTGCTGACTTGTAAAAAAAAACAGTGATAGAAGAGGGAATATGGAGGAATTTGATAATGGAGAAGTGGGGGATGATGATGGGGATGGATGGGGTCAGTTTCTGGCTATCTGTGGGTGCTGTTCATGAGTTTACAGCAAAGAAAAATGATGATGAATGAAGAAAAACGAGCTCTTATTTATAGGAGAGGGGAGAGCTAGTACAAAAGGGGAAAGTGGAGTAGCACAAGACAAGTGTCCAGCCACATGTCATGAGATGTGACAAGTGGTAGGACACTTGGAAACTTGTGTGACAAGTGTCTTGACACTTGTCTCTTCTCTATGGCCTTTCTTTTTGGGTTGAATACTGTCAAGAATAGAAACAACCAAATTTAGTAAGCACAGTCAGAGTACAGAACTTACTATTTTTAGAATGATATCCCTATTTTTTAGGACTAGCATTTTTAGGCTAATTCGAGGCTCCTAAAATTTAGGAACCTCCTAAAATTTAGGGATCTCCTAAAATTTAGGGACCCCCCAATATGGGTATCATATGAAAGCTTTTTCCGTGTACATCGCAAAAATGGTATCCGAATCTTCATGTGACTTTCCTATGCAAAGAAATGTGCATTTCAAGCTTTCAGCCCACACATGCACATTATACAAGCATTTCATGATCATGCCATCTTGTTGATTGTAACTGTCTGTTCTGGTGGATCTAGCCCACACTTCAAGGCATTGATCCTTTTTGTGTGCGAGTCTAACCCTGATATGCGTGAGTTCTAGTCACAGGCGCCCAATCGGGTCATATAGGTGGAAGTGTGAACTATCTTTTCTCTAACCCACCGCGTGGGTCCACCATAACGTGTGACCACTCATCAGTGGCCAGCTCCAATGCACTTTTCTTTATATCTAATTAGTGCAAAGGAAATAAATTTAATAAATCATTATATAGACAAATTAATGAAAAATGATACAAATTCTGTTTCTATAGAGTTGTGACAGCCCTCTGGCTTTTATTCAGCTGTCCTCAGCTGAAAAGCTTCTTGATATTGTTGTAGAATATTTGGGTAATCCTTCATGAATTTTTCATCTACCCACTGTACATCTGTGGTGGGTAGATTCTTGAATTTTAGTAAGAATTTTCGTGTCACAAGGCCACTTCTCGTGGTTCGATCCTTGAGAAACAAAATCTTTTCAGGTTCCAAGAGTTGCTCTGTTTCTTCAACTTCTGGGGGATCTTCAGTAATGGGTTCCTTTGGTTCTGGTCCTATGTAAGGTTTTAGCAAACTTACATGAAAAGCATTGTGTATTTTCCAATGAGTAGGAAGCTCAAGTCGATAAGAAACTTCATTTATTTTCTCAATCACTTTGAAGGGTCCAAAGTATCTACTGGAGAGCTTTGGAAAAGATGAATTTTGACCAGAACCTTGTTTGAGCCTGCTTTTATCAAACTTTAGCAAGACATATTGACCTTTTTCAAAAGCCAAATGTCTTCTTCGTTTATCTGCTTGCTTCTTTTGTCGCTCTTGGGCAACTTTGATAGTGGCTCGAACTTGATCCATTGCGGTTTTTAAATCTGAAGCAAACTCATCAGCAGCAAAAATCTTATCTTTAGTGCGAATAATTGGAGGAGGAATCACTTTACCCTGTATAATTTCATTTGGAGCTTTCCCTGTGGATGAGTGCACTATATTGTTGTAAGCAAACTCCAATAATGGAAGATATTTCTCCCATTGTGACTTATGTTCACTAACATAAGCTTTCAACATATCCAAAAGAGTGAGATTCATCACCTCTGTTTGGCCGTCAGTTTGAGGATGAAAAGCTGAAGAGAACTTTAAAGTGGTTCCCAAATTCTCAAATAAAGCATGCCAAAAGTTACTTGTGAATTTGGAGTCTCTATCTGAAATGATCTCAGAAGGCATACCATGTAATCTGAAGATATGTTGAATGAAAAGTCTTGCAGCTTGTGCGGATTTCAATGTTTTATGACATGGAATAAAATGTGATTGTTTGCTGAATCTATCAATTATGACCCAAATCATATCATGACCTTGAGGTGTTCTTGGAATACCTGAGATGAAATCCATTGTGATAGATTCCCATGGATCTTTGGGCACTGGAAGAGGTTGCAACAATCCTGGAATCTTCTGCCTATCATATTTGGATTTTTGGCATACCAGACAAGCCTCAATGAAGTTATGTGTATCTTTTCGTAATGTTGGCCAATAAAAGTAGCGCTCAATTGCACTTAGAGTGGCTGCCCTCCCTCTATGCCCTGCATAAGGGGGTTCATGACTTTCTTTAAGCACCTTTTGTCGAACAGGAAGAGTGACACAAAGGCGATTGTTCATGAGAAGGTAACCGTCTTTGATGGAATAATCTGGATGAGAATCTCCTTGCTGTAAATTTGACCAAATTGCTGCAAAATCAGTATCTTCATCATAAGCATTCTTCATCATTTGAAAATCTTCATGATGAGCCACTGTAATAGTTGCAATGCGAGGCACTCTAGAAAGTGCATCAGCAACTACATTTTGTTTCCTTGGAGTGTACATAATTTGAAAATGAAACATAGACAAGAAATTTTCCCATCTTGCATGTTTCTCCTGCAAATGCTTTTGAGTCTTGAAATACTTCAAGCTTTGATGATCGGTTTTAATAAGGAATTCATTGCCTAAAAGATAATGTTTCCATATCTTTAAAGCATGAACCACTGCTAAGAGCTCCTTTTCATAAATGTCATACCTTTTCTCCACATCATTTAGACGGCGGCTTTCAAAGGCTACGGCATGGCCTTCTTGATTTAGCACTGCACCAATACAATCACCGCAAGCATCTGCTTCCACCACAAATGGTTTTACCAGATCTGGAATGATAAGAACAGGTCCAGAAGTAAGAGCTGCTTTCAGCCTTGTGAAGGCTACCTTCTCTTTTTCCTTCCATTGGAAAGAGATCTTCTTCTTTGTAAGGTCATGAAGTGGAGAAGCCATATGTGCAAAATGCTTGATGAAGCGGCAGTAATAAGAACATAAGCCAAGAAACGATCGCACCTCATGTACATCACGAAGATGAGGCCATTCTTGGATTATCCTGATCTTTTCAGGATCCATCTGAATCCCTTCAGAAGAGATGACATGCCCAAGGTAATTTATTTTATGCATGAAAAATTCACTCTTTTTACCATTTACCAAGAGTTGATTTTGTTGTAGTAATTGTAGAACAATTTCCAAGTGTTGATGATGCTCCTCTTCATTCTTGCTAAAGACAAGAATATCATCAAAGAAAGTACAGACATATTGTCGATGCTCTCTAAAGATGCGCTCCATCATTCGATTAAAGGTGGCTGGTGCATTGGTTAATCCGAAAGGAACCACCAAGAATTCATAAAGACCGTATGAAGTGCGGAAAGCAGTTTTGTGTACATCTTGTGGTATTACCCTAATTTGATGATAACCACTCTTTAGATCAATGCAGCTGAAAACCTTTGAGCCTCCTAGACGATCCAAAATGTCGTCAATTCTAGGAATAGGAAACCGATTCTTCACAATGATTTTGTTGAGGGCTCGATAATCAATGCACATCCTGAATGTGCCATCTTTCTTTTGAACAAGAAGAACTGGTGAACAAAATGGTGAGCTACTTGGCCTAATTAGCCCACGGTTGAGTAGGTCTTCGACTTGCTTTCTGATTTCTTCTTGTTGAGGACGGCTCACACGGTATGGTGCTATATTAGGAGGAGAACTGCCCGGGATAATATCAATATGATGGTCTTCTGGCCTTTCTGGGAGAAGCTGATAAGGAAGATCTTCCGAAAAACAATCTTTATACTTTTCCAAGAGCTGAAGTTGCTCTTGGTTTTCAGCATTCATATTATCTTTTACATCAGTGACATAAAGCAGACAACATTGAACACAATCCTTAATTGCTCTAGAGACTTGCATATGGCTTACCATAGGTATGGTGTCTCCAGAAACTCCAGCTTGGATCTCGTACTTCTTGCCTTTGTTGGTGAGTTCTACCTTCTTTTTCTGAGAGAAGATGGTTGAATCTACTCTATGATTCCAGGGCATGCCAAGAATCACATCGCAACCATCAAGGTCTCCGATACAGAAGGTATCTTCGTCACTGTAGCCTTGAATTTGAAACTTGAGCTTGCCAATGTAGGGTATCACAGTCTTCACTGTGTCACCTTCATCAGCATTTAAAGCTTGGCGAACTTCTGCCGGAGTGTCCATCTCTTCATTCTTTAATCCAAGCTCTTTAGCTAATTGCAAGGAAATGATATTTTCATTCGCCCCAAGATCTATCAAGAATAGTGCTTGCTTACCTTGTAACTGTCCCCAAGCTTTTAATAATTTGCGCGTCTCTGGAGTGTGAGTTGTGTTTGCAACTACATCACTGATAGCATTGATTTTCACTGGCGACTTAGGCTTGTTGTCAGAAACCTTGCTTTGTCCCTTGTTTGGACATTGCTTCGCTATGTGGCATGTTTGTCCACATTTAAAGCACTTTCCTTCTTTCATGAAGCGTTGCTTTTCTTCTTCGGAAAGTTGCTTTGCTTGTGGGTATAGATTGGAGCGAAATCGAGGAGCATTAGGAGGTGCATAGGGCTTCATCTTCTTTTGATTTGATGGCTGCTTTTGCGACTGTTTTTGTCTTTCATTTGGGGCTGAATACTCCTCATCATCAGCTACTCTCTTCTTATCATTCTTTTGGAATGATTTGTTTCCATTGTACTCCATTTTCCATGTCTCAGCATGGTCAATGAGTTCCCTGAGACTAGAACAATGATAATGATTAAGAGCAGTACGAAGTTTAAAATGCAAACCTCCTTGAAACTTCCTAAGCTTTTCCGAACTGCTAATCTTCTTGAAATGTTGGACCTTCAAAAGTAGCTCCCAAAATCTCTTGGTATAGTCACCAAGTGACTCATTTTTCCTTTGCCAAAGCCGATCCCATTCCATTTTTACATCTCGTTTGAAATGAACAGGAAGAAATTGGCTTTGTATCAGGCGAACAAAGGACCGCCATGATTTTGGGGCAGCATGATCATATTCCAACCCCGTCCACCAAGTATGGGCTAAGTCGGTTAAATGTAAAGCTGCAAACTTAATCTTTTCTTTTTCTTTATACTTGTCACGACCATACAAAATTTGAAATTGACGAATAAACTTCAGAAGAAGATCAGGATTTCGGGAACCATCATACATACTGAACTTGATCTTCTTTTCAAGTTGAGATAGTGACTTAGTCTTCTTCTTCTTCTTATGCCTTCGTCCATGCTCGGATCTTGAGGTTGAAGATGATGAAGTGCTTGATGGGGATGGAGATGGAGAGGTGAAGAATGTCGACGCCTTTGATGATGATGAGGTCTTCCACGAGAAGGGTGTGACTCTTCATAACTAGAAGAGGGTCCATCGGAATAGGCGCCAGATGACTTTGAAGAAGAGGATGAGCTTCGACGCGATCTCTTTCTTTGTCTTGAAGTAGAATGGGACTGCCTCTTAGAAGTAGTTGGACTTCTTGATCGGCTCCTTTCATTGGTATGGCTTTGTCTCCTTGAAGTAGAGGGGCTTCTTTCCTTGAATTCTTTGGGATTCTCAACTTTTTCTAGTTTGAGAAGTTGCTCACGAATTTGCTAATTCTCCTCTCTAAGACTTTGAATGGCTTGAAGGATAGCACTCGATTGATCCATTGAGACTAAAGAAAAAAAATATATGCTCAAGCACTCAATGCAAGGGCCGAAAACAAACAAACTTATAGTTGTAAGCACTACCAGTGTTGGGGGTGAGGACCGAGCCAAAGCTCTGATACCACTGTAAACGCCCCGAACAACGTAGTATGCTTAACAATTATGATATTCGCTTGTTTTCGAGATTTAATATAAAAGAGAATGAACACTTAAAGCTGAAAATGAAAATTTCTCACAAAATTACAGCCATGAAAATGTAAAAGTAATGGAGACAAAATTGAGGGTTGAAGATGGGCAACCCCCCCCGAAGGAATGTATTTCTGCTCAACCCAAGTCCCTTAGGGAAGAGCTCAGTTACAATCAACCTGAGAGTGAGAAGAAGTAATTCTCACTCTCACAAGATCATGCAAAGATGTACAAACACACATGCATTATCTATTATGCAATGATAAGAACTGATTTCTTTACAATATGAGAGAAGAAAAAGGGAAATTCAGCCTTTCTCCATCGTTGATCAGCAGTACATGGATAGGGCTTACTTCTTGTAGCTAAAATGGAAGAAAGAGCTCGAGAAGGAGGTGCTGTAATGAATTTATAGGCTTGCTGACTTGTAAAAAAAAAACAGTGATAGAAGAGGGAATATGGAGGAATTTGATAATGGAGAAGTGGGGGATGATGATGGGGATGGATGGGGCCAGTTTCTGGCTATCTGTGGGTGCTGTTCATGAGTTTACAGCAAAGAAAAATGATGATGAATGAAGAAAAACGAGCTCTTATTTATAGGAGAGGGGAGAGCTAGTACAAAAGGGGAAAGTGGAGTAGCACAAGACAAGTGTCCAGCCACATGTCATGAGATGTGACAAGTGGTGGGACACTTGGAAACTTGTGTGACAAGTGTCTTGACACTTGTCTCTTCTCTATGGCCTTCCTTTTTGGGTTGAATACTGTCAAGAATAGAAACAACCAAATTTAGTAAGCACAGTCAGAGTACAGAACTTACTATTTTTAGAATGACATCCCTATTTTTTAGGACTAGCATTTTTAGGCTAATTCGAGGCTCCTAAAATTTAGGGACCTCCTAAAATTTAGGGATCTCCTAAAATTTAGGGACCCCCCAATATGGGTATCATATGAAAGCTTTTTCCGTGTACATCGCAAAAATGGTATCCGAATCTTCATGTGACTTTCCTATGCAAAGAAATGTGCATTTCAAGCTTTCAGCCCACACATGCACATTATACAAGCATTTCATGATCATGCCATCTTGTTGATTGTAACTGTCTGTTCTGGTGGATCTAGCCCACACTTCAAGGCATCAATCCTTTTTGTGTGCGAGTCTAACCCTGATATGCGTGAGTTCTAGCCACAGGCGCCCAATCGGGTCATATAGGTGGAAGTGTGAACTATCTTTTCTCTAACCCACCGCGTGGGTCCACCATAACCTGTGACCACTCATCAGTGGCCAGCTCCAATGCACTTTTCTTTATATCTAATTAGTGCAAAGGAAATAAATTTAATAAATCATTATATAGACAAATTAATGAAAAAGGATACAAATTCTGTTTCTATAGAGTTGTGAGAGGGGTGTTGAGAAATAGACAAATGATGTATGCTCCAAGAGGAGCTATCCTGAATCCCATATGCACAGTGAGGAGACTGGAACAACTCAAAGCCTATAAAGCATTGTACTTGACTATGAAATTAAGACAATATCATGACGCTTAGTACTTTCAGTTAAGTGTCTTGTCATTGTCAATTCTACACAAGATTGTGTTTATGAGTCCAAGCTAATCTATCTTGGAACCTAATTCACTTGTGTAATAGTTGGTCTCTACTTGTCCATGTCATTATGAACTTGGTCTTCATCTTTGATCCACCATAGCTTGTGTCATGTCCTAGATCTGCATCATTTAACAGGTCCTGGCTTTTCTTTTCTTGGTTGCTCATAGTTAATTGTTGCAATTTATTACAACAACCAGCCTCTTTAGTTCTATGCATTCTATTTGAGGGCAATCACTTGGATCTAACAAATTTTTGCCTACACTTTGTGGACAACTCATAACTTTGGTAGTACCTCTTGTTTTTAACTTGATTTGGCAGTGGTTTTGGAGCTACTTTGTAGGCTACTAAAGTAGCTTTCTTTGCCCTTTTGTATGCTTTCTTGGTCCCATTCTGGCTAGTTATTCTCATGATAGTGCTATATTTAATATTGACAAGTTGAATGGCACCAACTATAGCTATTGGAAGACCCAAATCTGGCAAGTTTTAGTGCAAAAAATGTAGATTAAGCCTTTGCAACATGAGGGCGTCAAGCCCAACTATATTGATAGAGATGATTGGGCTAAACTAGATGAGCTATGTAAGTCCACGATCATGTTGTCCCTCTCTAAGTAGGTTCTTTATAATGTTGTCTTTGATGGGCAGTCTGCATGGGCTTATGGAATAAGATTTGCAATGTCGATGATAAGTGCTTCTCAGATGTATTGGATAAAACAACTCATGAACCTTCACATGAAGGAGGGCACTACCATGTCAGCCCACTCAAATGAATTTCATTCTATTCTTAGCCATTTTCTTTGTAGGGGATTGAAGTCAAGGGTAATCTCCCTCCCTTGTTCCTCTTGGTTACACTACTTGAATCATAGGATACTATGTGTGTAAACATGCCCACTGAAGGGTTAAAGTTGCAAAATGTAGAGGGTACACTCTTGAATGAAGAGGTTAATAGAAAGAATGTTGATGCTTCTTGTACATCTCATGCTTTGACAATTAAAAGTAATAATGGTAGGAGTGGTAATTACTGCCATGGGAGAGACTCTTAGCAGCCGCATTCTTCTTAGTCATGTCAACCATCTCACAGTAAGTCTCATGGCCGTAAGTCCTCATTGACTTGTCATACTGTGGAAAAGTAGAACATATTTGGCCACAGTGCCATAAAATCCAGAGGACAAGATCAAGGAAAAGGGCAAGGGTAAAGTATAGGATAAAAATGATGATCACAGCATTGTCCCTAGCAAGTCTAGCATTAAGATTAAAGAGATTAATATAATGCAACGAATGATTCTAATGATGATCTCATACTTACATCTTCTTCTCTTGATACTTCACAGCTGATTTTGATACCTTGTTAGGATATACTTAGTGTTGATTGATAGGTTGATAGATTCAGGGGCTTCCTTTCATGTGACCCCAAGTGATAGTGCATCTTCTCTAGGACAGTATGACTATGAGTAGTAGTCATTTTGTTCTTAGCCACATGATCAACATGAACACCATGTAGATCATGACCACATGAGGAAGACAATGACCATGAGTTTTTATTTGATTCGACTACTTATGATTCTGTATGTCTAAACATGCATGCATATGATTCCATGGGGATGATGATACCTATGGTTTACCGACCAAGAATTCAATGCATCTACAGGATGACATTTTTCCGTTTGATCCTAGAGGTTAGAGGATCTCTTTTGAAAAGGAAAATGTTTATTTAGACAAGCTCTCTTAACAAGTAGCTAATGTCAATTGGGTTCCATTTTCTTGGCACTGTTCCAACTAAAACAAATAGATGTCTATTTTAAGGAAAATTTTACTCTGAACTTTGAGTGTTCAAACCCTTGAGGGTGGTTTTAAGTGCAATAATGTAGAGAGTGCTCTATTGAGAGAAGAGGTGAATTAGAAGAACATTGATGCAACCCTGCACTTCTCATGCATTGATTATTAGAGGTTGAAATGGTGGTAATAGTAATAATAATTGTAGTAGAGACTTACAGCCAATAGGGGCAAGTCTTAGTCTCATGGGCATTCTTGCAACAAGTCGCATGGATATAAGACCTCTTTGACATATCATTATTGTGTGCAAGAAGGCCATATTGGGCCACATTGCCATAAAATGCACAATGATAGGTGCAATGAGAAAGGCAAGAGAAAAGTGCAAGATAATACAAAGTCGAATGATTATAGCATGATCCCTAGTAAATCTAGCATGAAAATTGAAGAGATAAATATAGTGCAACCTAAGTCTAATGATGACTATATCTTAGTTGCTTCATTTCTTGATGCTACTCAATTGATATGTGCTTCATCTACTTACTCTTAGTGTTAGCTCTTGATTCAAGGGGCTTCTCTCCATATAAACACGCAATTTGGATTGGTTTCATACCTATCGCAACATTATAGGTTTTGTGAGATTAGAAAATGACTTTGCATTGAATATCATTGGCATTTGAAATTAGATTGTAGTTTGCTTCAAGCAGCTCTTTTGTTTTACATAATATACCTCATGTACCAGCTTTGACCAAAAGCCTTCTCTCAACTAGATATTTGGATGATGTAGGATAATACCAAGGTTGGTAGCCTCTATCCTTTGTTTGTATTCAAGTCTATTGACCATGTATTGGTTGTGACTAATTTACCACATATTTATTTATGGCATTGTCACCTTAGGCACATGCCTTTAAAGGAATGAAAGTATTACTCATTTGAAGTATCTTCTATCACTTGATTAGTCACATGTTGATTCACACGATCATTGTCTTTATGGTAAGCAAATGTGTAATGCTCATAATAAGTGTGGCTCTATGTACATGAGTGAGTCTTTGGCTCGTGCATTTTGATGTATATGGTCCTATGCCATATTGGTAATTGGGTGGCACAAAGTACTTTATGAAATTTATTAATGATTATTCACGTAAAGTCTAGGCTTATCCTATTAAGCAAAAATCAAATATTCTGGTTGCATTTGAGTGCATTGTTGCTCTTTTTGAGAACCTGTCTAGGTATAGGATGAAATGCCTTAGATTTGATATGGGGGTGCATATGTCTTTAAGGCATTTGAGCAATTTTGTGATGAATGGGATATTAGCATTAGTTATCTTCCCCATACACTCCACCCTAGAATAGTAAGATATAACTATTCAAGAAATAGTTTGTAGTATACTTAGTTAGCAAGTAGGCTTACCATAGTACTTTTGGGCTAAGGCAATTACTATTGTTGGGCATCCCATTAATAGATTCCCATGCATTGCTCTTGGTTGTCAAGTTCCATAGGATAGGAGATATGGTTTGGAAAGGCTTCCTCATATGCTCATTTGAGGAACTTTGGATATGAAGCTTTCTACCATGTTCCCAAGTACAAGCACAACAAGCTGGATCCAAAGTCTATAAAATGTATCTTTGTTCGATATGCTAATGCAAGTGAGATGGACTATTGGCTTTGGGATCTATAGGCTCATAAGGCTATCTATAGCCATGATGTTGCATTTCATGAAGAGAAGATGCATAAGAAGCCTAACAAGGTATTTGAGCCACACAAGGTGGTCTTTCAAGAGGAGTCTCCTATTACCATATAACTAGCTCCAATGAGACAATCTACTATAGTTGTTGATGATGTAGTGGGCCATGATCTAGCTATTGTATAGGATCACACTATTAGACAAAGAGAACACGTTGTATAGTCCCACAACTAGCTTTGATGTGGTTTGCTAGAGCTTCACATCCTCTTGATCACTATGAGCCCTCCATGGACTATGTCATGGTTGGTGACAGACTTTGCTAAGCCACTTACCTATGAGAAGGCTATGCACAAAGGTGGTTCTCATTCTTAGAAGAGGGATATGTAGTCTATGTTTAATTTACTACAGAAGAACTATACATGGGACTTAGTTTCCTTACCTGATAGGAAAGGCACATTTCCCTACAAGTGGGTATACAAGTTGAAGAGTATCCCTAGTTACTCTAAGCCAACATATAAGGATAGATTGATTGCAGAGAAAGGTGTTTTCTCATGTAGTCAAAATGATACACTATGCTTAGTCTTGGTCTTAGTTGCTCAATTGGATTTGGGTCTTTATCAAATGGATGTAAATATGGCCTTTTTACCTAGAGACTTGTATAATGAGGTTCTATATGTAGTAGCCTAAGGGCTTTGTAGAGAAGGTAAAGAATACCTAGTGTGGAAATTGAAGAAGAGTATTCATGAGATTAAGTAGGTACCTACTAGGGTGTGGTACCATAATTTTGATTCTTTTATGCATTCATAGAGATACTCCCACAATGATATGGATCTGTGTTTATACACAAAGATGGCCCATGATGATAACCTTATTATTTTAGTACTTTATGTTGATGATATGCTTATATAGCTTGGGGTACTCATGCTTAGCTAGATACTTTAAAGACTCATCTCAAGAAGAGCTTTGAGATGAAGAACCGGGAACAAGCCTCACGCATACTTGGTGTTGAGATATCGAGCTCCACTCGTGATACGCCAGGGTGACCGTTGTGTATTTATGTCACCAACTTGTCAGTTGCAGATGCAGTTGGTACACCGCCCATGAATAATAGCTACATGATAGCTATCCTTATCTACTCTAGTTCGTGGCTCAGTTAGTATGCCACCTTGGTTAGTTGAGTTTGGTTTGAGACCCATATAGAGGGTTCTTCTATTTCTTTGTACTTGAGTTCTTTTGGCTTACACAACTAAGAAGAGGAAAACTGTTTTCACCCTCCACCCTTGTGTGTCTTCCCCCATTGTGCAAGCAAGAAAGCTTCAAGCGAGACTCCTTCCTTCTCTCCCACAATCTTGACACTTGGTTCGTGCTATGCACATTGATCGCTCTAAGGGACTTCTCTACTTGTCCTAGAAGGAGTACATATACAAAGTACTTGAGTGGTTTCATATGCAGGATGGTAAGCCTATTGGTTATCCTTTACCTTCTCATGTGAAGGTTAGTCATGGCAATTTTATAGTTAGATGATGAGAGCGCTGAGATGGCCAAGGTTCCATATGCATCCATAGTGGGTAGTTTGATGTATGTAATGATAGCCACTCATCCTGACTTAGAATTTGCAATGGGAATTGTGGAATATTGTATAGATACACCTAGTAGGAGACATTCAAGAGATGACATGAAGGGTATCATGATATGCTTGAAAGGCACAATAGATTCGCACATTTGCTATAGCAACTAGGATACAAGAGTCATGGGTTACAGTGACTCATATTATGTAGGACATGTAGATAGAAGAAGTCAACCTCTAGGTATATCTTTACCTATGTTGGAGGTGCTATCTCTTGGATGTATAGGGTGTAGAAATGCATGGTTGTGTCTACTAATGAGATTGAGTATATTGTAGCTAGTGAGGCCCCTATAGTTAGGTTGTTTGCTTGTAGATCTTGGTATGACCATGACTCCTACAACAACATTTGGATTCAATGAGTGCCATTTAGTTGGCTTGTAATCCAATCTTCCATGTAAAGACAAAGCACATTAAGGTGTGCTATCACTTCATTAGGGAGGTAGTAGAGGACAAGTCTATTGAGCTTGTCAAGATACCTATGGATATATGAATCTTACAGATCTACTCACTTAGAGTCTCCCAATGAAATAATATAACTTCCTTAGGAGGTTGATGGGTGTAGGATGAGATGACATATTCTCTTATGCTTGTAATCTATATATGTGTTGTACTTTTTTTATTTTTTGTTTTACTATTCGCTAAGGCACATTCATATTCAAGTGAGAGATTGTTGGGGATAAAGGCACCTATGCTTAGCCACCCACACTTACTCATTGTACACTATACTTGTACACCTATACATTGTAAGTGTGAGCACCCAAATCACTATCATTTCATTCTTTATTATTTTAGTGACTATTGAATAAAGGAAGGTCAATCACACATTGTGTCTGTTGGAGTTTTCATACACTAGTCTCTCTTCATATTATTTTTGCTTATGCTTCCACCTTCAACTCACCTTTCAAATAAGACTAAAACTTACTTACATGTAAAAAATACCATGATTGGATGGAAAAGGGCTCAAAAGGGGTAGTATGCCAAGGGTGAAAGGGAAAATCTTAACACTAATCTTTTTGTAATTAAAGGACAAGAAAGAATAGAACATGCTATTAATATGTAAGAAAACTTAGTGTGCTTGCTTTATTGCTTTCATTTGAGAGAGAGAGAGAGAGAGAGAGAGAGAGAGAGAGAGAGAGAGAGAGAGAGTAATGAAGAGAGTGAGAGATTGAGAAAGGGAGAGAGAGAGTGAGCAAGGGACTAAGTGAGTGAAGCTCTTGATTTTGTCTCCACACTCTTTGCCATATCCATGCTTCCTCTCACACCTGTGGAGGTTGCAGAGGTTTGAAAACCAAAGGGTACTCACTTGGATCATGAAGTTTGTCATGTGTGCTACCATCACACTCGATCGAATACCTAGCAAGCTCACTACAAGTGAATCATTGTGTTTGTGGATTGTGCAAGAGGCAAGGTGAGAGATAACCATCATACTTTATAGATAAAGCCTCTTGAATGAATAAGAGGATATTCAAGTTTCCATTGTTGAGCTTGTGTGGGAAAACATTTTGATTCCGTTGTTAGGAGACTGGATATATTAACCACATGGTTGCTTGCATGCACCTTGCATAATAGAATATGAGGGGTATATGTGTGCCAACTCCCAAACACATACAAGTAGTTAGATTACATTTCATTGCTTAGTATTGGATGTTGGATTTCGACTTTTCCATTGAGTGAAATGCTAGTATTGGTTATAATTTGTTGTAGAATGATCTACTTGTAGTTAGGACTAGATTGCTTTTAAAAAAAAACCACATGACTTATGAGTAGATGTTAGATAGTATGAAAACATGTCACATAACTTGTAAACAACATTCTTAGACAAAGAATGTGGATTCAAATACTTTCACATGCACAATGCAAAGAAGAGATGAGTGTGAGTAGACATGAGGTTTCTATAAAGCATAAAAAATAGCATTAAAGGAGTTTTTATTGTTACATGTACAATTACATTTTCTTGTGTTATAAATCTCATTGTGCAAAACAAGGGTCTCACACTCCAAAGGCAAAGATAGAGTAAGGTGTCATCACTATCACTGGCAACCACCGAGACCCTATGGGGATTGCGTGTTTCAAGTGAGTGGAAATGGCTACCTCTCACCTAGTTGTGCACACTCTTGCATAATGATGTAGTGAGCTCCTTTACATGCGCATTTTCATAATCTTATGGGACAAATGCAATAGAGGAGAGACAATCATCAACCATGTTGGATGGGGAGGCCTCTTTTTTATGATATTATTTTTATTTTTTATAAAAATTTGTTCATGCTTCTTTTTAATTTTAGATTTTATAATTCATATTTTCTTACTCTCTTTCTTTTCAAATTTCAGCTCTAAATCTCCCTCTAAATCTCTATCCTCCTCTTACACCCATTTTAATGATATCTTGGATGTCACCCCTAAAAAAGATGATATTATCTTTTTGACGAAGAAGAGATGGGAGTGGATCAAATGACCTATGCATGGGTTTGTGGCACTCTTGCATCCCACACTTAAAAAAACCCTCTCTTACAAATTTTCTCGTGCTTCTTGGTCTTCTTTTTCCATCATGTTGTCTTCTTATGCTCCTTTTAAGCCTCTTTAGACATTGTCTCATTTCAAGGGTTAACATTACCCCCCTCCTAGCTGAGTGCTAGTTCCATGACACTAGATGGTATGGTTTGGAGAGGTTGATGGTGGTCTGTGAAATGGTAGTGGGGGCTTTTGGGAATTTGGTCATGAGCTTGTGACATATGATTAGAGATTGGTGGTGCTGAATATATGTTGACTAATCAAAGAGGGCCTCCAAAGTTGTTGGCTAGCTACATAGATATAGAATATACATGTAAAGAAAGAAGAGGTGCACTATGTAGGGGGTGTGTATGCCTTACCATGTAGTGCATTGTGTAAGTGGTGGTGGAACTGGGAGATGGGTCACGAGCCTGAGGTGTTATCCCACACTTGAGGACGTTCATGGAAGGGGGAGGTGATATGCATAACTTGGGGAGACATGTTTATCACAATGTCTTGCCCTTGATCTACCCTAAGTGCATGAAGTGGGGAGGGGCTAGGATTTAATGGTCCCTAGATGCATTGTTTGTGGCACTTATCCATAAAAATGAGAACTTTTTATTTTTCTTTTTTGTTTTCTTCTTCTTCTCCTTTAAAAAAAAAAAACAAGGGATGCTACTAAGTTGCTTCCCGTTCTCTTGTAGGAGAGCAGCTCGATGGAGGTTTAGGTGACTTACTTAGAAAGGACCAACTTAGTATATAGTCTTTTAGGTTAACTCTTGTGTTCAAAGGTGTAGTGGAAAAAAATGGGTGGTTATACTTAGTGAATTTACTATCACTCATGTCCTCTGGTAGATTCATACAAAAGCCTTGCAATAGGGTAGCTCTCAACATGAGTCTAGTCATAGTACAACTATTTCTATCACTTTTGATTTTTCTTTAGGCATTATGTGCTCGCTTTCTGATAATGCAAGTGCTCTGCTAAATCTTGATTCTAGCACAATGCTCCTTTTTGCCCATCCTTTAGCTCTCTCTTTCATCTATTTGAGGCTTAAATTGGTTTTTGTCTCGTGAGATGATGGTTATTAGTTGCAATTTCTTTTTTCATATTGTAAGCATCTTTTCTTTGTCTTTGTCATCTTGCCATTCCACTTGCTTCCTTAGGATGCCATGCTCATGGAGTGCTACCTAGAGTTGATTATGCAGCTCTGTCATATTCTTCATAGCCTCTTCATCTTTTTGTGTATTTGTGGCATGCACCTCTTGTCTCAACTCATCCCTTTTCCACTTCAACTCTTTATTTTCTAACTCCAGTTTTTTGTTTTCTTTGGAGTATAATGCACATAGTTGCTCTAAAGCCATTCAATTTCCCTTTCTTCCTTGTATAGGTCTTGTAAAATTTTTTCACCTTGTCTTGTCTTCAATGCCTCTTTCAGTTCCATCACTTCCCTGGTATATATATTTATTTATCTTGTCTTTGCTAGTCAAAAGGCTACAAAAGCATCATTTTCTATTTCTAGAGCTCTGCAAGCGTAGCTTTTCTCTCTGCATTCATTCTCTCATACTAGCTATAGAGCTCTTTCACTAGCTCATCATACTCTTCTATGTTGCATACTGCTGATGGTACTGAAGTGGTTTATACCTCAAGGCATGGCACCTTAGGACCTTGGTGGGATTTTGCATCAACTTGCTGCTAGTATCTTGACTCCTACCATTGGGCCCCCTTCTGATGCTATTGGTGCCAACTCATGCAATTTGCCTAGTAGCTAATGCACCCATGCCATCATGTTACTTTCATTGACTACTACTTCTATGGCTCCTTGTTTTGGGGTGGTCATGGTAGCCATGATTGATGGTATTGCATGCATGGGAACCTTTCCCTTGCCCTCTATCAATGGTCTCAGTTCAACCTTCTTTGTGGTAGCACTTGTGCTAGGCACATCTTCACGTGTCAGGCTCATCATGGATAGTTCTTGGGATTGAGAGGTTTATTCTATTAATCTTCTGATGGAAATGTCCACCTGCTCTCCTCATCTTCTCATCTTAACCTTTCTTTCTCATCCTGTTGTTTCTTTTTACATTCCTCTTCAAGTATCATCATTCTTCCTGACATCAAAGATCTTGAGAAACTTTGTGCTATTGTCATGATCTATTTGTCGGCTGGCCTTCTTAAGGTACTTGGCTAGATTGCATTGCTCAGCAATTTTCCTAGCCGTGTTCTCAGTTACCATAAGTTCTTCTAGGCTATGTACACTCCAGTATCGTAGCTAATTACAAACTTGTATCTCCATGGTTAAATGATATTTGTTCTAGTGTAAATGGGAGACTTGCCATTTAGATTCCTATATCAGAACACAAAAGCTCTCAATGAGTTCCTTTTGATGAATGACAATTCTTTCTTAAAAAGTGGTGGTTAGAAGGAAGCACTATAAAATAGTGAAATGTATAAGCCAAAGAATAAATTTTTTTCATATCAATCAATCCATACATTCCCTGCATGAATTCATGACGAGTTTTTCACTAAATGAAAATTCAATTCATCCTTCTCTTTGGAGTTCAATTCATATTCACCTTTCACCTTACTTCACCTTTTACCTCAGTCCCTCCCATCTTGGAATGATAAGAATCCTTTCTAGGATTGGAGAATGAAGGGGTTAGGGCGTTTTTTGGTACGCTCTTGGTGTGCTCTGTTGTTTCAAGAGCCAATCGTAGAAGTTTGGGTTATACTTCAATGTAGCATGGTAGTCTATCTCTTGAGAGCAAATACCCATATATGTGATATAGATCAAGACATTAGTCAAGAGATCACCTAAGTTCATTTTGCTAGCAACATGAAGTTTTTCTTTTGTTATGATCCTATCTAAGTATGGATTCAACATGACATTTTCTTCTAATGGTTTGCTTTGTGTCCTGGCTAGTACTCTAAACAAAGTTGGGGCCATGTAAGTGGGGTCATATTTAGAAGTCTTGATGGTGCATCTTTGCTCTGCATTGGTCATGATTTGACAACCCTCTTGTTCCCACTGGATGCGAAGAGTATATCGTTTTTGTAGGAAATTGGATTCGGATCATTAGGAAAAAAGTGAACTCACAAATGGGCCCTTAAAAATAATATAGTTTAAGATGTGGGCCTTTTGGATTGTCCAATAGGAAGGCTAGATGTTGACATCCATGGAGGGTGAATCTTCTCTCTCCAAATCTTGGGTTTTCTATTAAAAAAAATGGTAGTGGGGGACTTTAAAAAAGGGAGAATGAATAGTACACAAAATTTGAGTTTCTCTCACCTCGTATTTCCCCCTTTTTTGGAGAATTTTCAATTTTGGTTTTTTCCCCTCTCATAAAATCAGTCTGACCCAAAAGTTGAGCAATAGATCACTTTCCCTCTCTTCTCTATACTCATGAATTTTCGTCTCCATTGAAGCTCCCTGCTGAGAGTAATTAGGGTTTTGAGCATTCTGCTTGCCTCTGCACTTTCTTCTCCATGCAGCTCCAGATTTTGGCAAAAATGCAGGTGCCCATCTCTCTTTGCATTTTCTCTTGTTTGCTATTTTTTCAATAGGGTTTGATGTTATTTCTTACTATTATTGTTGTTTTATTGCAGAGGTTGTTTTGGGTAGGAGGCACAAGTACTCATATATATATATCAATAGAATTTGATGTTGGTTCTAATTGTTGTTTTCTTGCATAGTTTATTTGAAGCAAGAGGCAAAGGTATTAATCTCTCTCTCTCTCTCTCTCTCTCTCTCTCTCTCTCTCTCTCTCTCTCTGTTTTTTTGTTTTTTTGTTAATATATTTTCAATACAACATAATGTTAGTTCTAACCCTTGTTGTTGTTTTATTGTAGAGATCATTTTGGGTAACATTGCATAAGTGCTCATCTCTCTCTCCCTCTCTCTTTCTCTCTTTGTGTTTCCTCTTTTCTACTATTTTTTTAGTATACCTTCATGTAAATATTAACTCTTGCTATTGTCTTTTATAGAGATCAAATTGGGCAAGATTTGATAGGTGCTCATTTCTTTCTCTCTCCCATGTACTCACACACTCTCTTTATTCCTCTCTGCATTTTCCCTTTTCTACTATCTTTACAATAGGGTTTGATGCTAGTTCTAACTTAAGGATCAATTGCTGTTGTAGCACTTAATACAAGGTAGAGTAGAGATTTTGTAGCTCAATTTACAAGTAAATCTACCATATTTTGTGGTGCCAAAATTTATTCATTTAATTAGTGACTTTTATGTTTGATGGGATTGATGTTTTCTTATGTCCATCATTCGCAATGGGTTTTGATCAGCAAAAACAATTCAATCTTATCTTCAGTAGATCAGCTTATAGGTATATTGGCCCTGTTTTGTGTTGTTTCTATTCATGCAGTTATCTAGATATTTTTTGCTAAAAGGGATTCATGCAATTATTTTTGTTAAAAGGGATTCATGCATGTATTTTTTTGTACATGCAAGTATTGTACAAGGTTTAGGTAAAGCACATAATTCTCCATTGACTATTTTAATGTGATGAGTGATTCCTTTGTGCTAAATGATATGGATCTACTGAAAGTCAATAGTTAAAAAATCCTCTACTTTATGGTCCTATGTGTCCATTCGAATCTCCATGCCAATTGGCAATGATCCATGAAACTCTTGTATCATATCATCCATATAACACACAATGTGTTGAGTCTTAGAATATCTTAGGTGTCAATTCAATGTGCCTATTAAGTTTTGCATGCCATGTGGCTGCTATCCTTGTAATGACTACTCTATAATACCCACATTTCATACAATGTATTGAGTCAAATCAGACTTCTATTCATTATAATAAAATTTATTTTGGCAAAATTTTCTCAGTATTCTTGTGCTATTCTTTTCATTACATTTCATCTAAATGGTATGATTAAAGTGATGCCTTGAAATTGAATATATACTTTGTGTCGATGTACATATCCACATGCATTTCAATATCGATGTTTATGTATGTTTACAAAAGTGTAAACATCTCTTAATGCCATATTGGCGATTACTAGACAAACTTAACTTTGCTTATTATTTAGGGGTTAATACATACTTCTTTACATCTAATGCGTAGGTTATGATGCCTGAGAGAAGAACAAGCATTCTCTTGATAGAAGTACATAACAAAAAAGATGAAGAAGGGATTTGGATTGCTAACGTATCATTGCACGTCTTGGGTACATATGTATCCAAGTATGAAGGGAGCTTTTAGGGTGAAAGCATTTGCAATTGCAGATGTATCAAAGCACTGGAAGGGTAAAATTTTAGCTCTCAGACAAAGGAATGTTGATTCTCACCTTGTAATCGAGGCGTTTGTACAACATGTATTCATGCAAAAACAAATACATATTACATCCACTGTGCCCTTTCAATGAGACATTGCAAATAGTAAGTATTTGCAACTCATTGCAAATGAGAAATTTCATGATATCTATGTAACAACTTGTCTTGTATTTATAGAAGTATACCCTTCGAATTGTTGTGAGTGGCAAAATGTTGAGAGTTTCACAGGTTCTTTTAAGTGTTATCACCTTGAAATTGGTAGATTTCTCTTTGAGGGGCGTACAACTAAGCAGCCGCAGAGTACCTTGTTTTTTTCTATGACTCCAAGTACATATTGCTCAAGGGGGATCGAGAATATGGAACCCTTGAGTCTATGCACATATTGAATCTCAATAGCATAGAATGGCCATTGTGTAGTAGCGACATTTTGCACATGTAGCACAAAAATTTCAGTAGACATATTGAATTCTATGAAGCCAAGGACTGGCTCAAAGAATGTACATCTAAACTGGTTCATACCAATTGCCATTATTGCACACATGTTCAAGGAATGTAAGGGTTTGAGATGTACTAAAAGCATGTAGTCATAAAAAGTGCATCAGAGGATTATGTAACAAGGATTCTAGGAAAAACTTGGAAATAAAAAATGACTCATAGTCCCTGACACAGTGGAGTGTCGAGTCACAACAAGGGACATGGCTTTCACGTAAATTTTCTCTCTTAGTTGACTATTATCTTACTTTAGGATGAATAAGCTAGCTTTCCTTTCCAATTGTAGGTACTTTGTCATATGATAGACTTTATGCCTAGTGTTCAAGTATTGTAGATGAAGGATGCTCAAGGGTAAATGGTTGTGCCTTGATCAGGACATGCGTGAAAGTGCAGATGTGGATGTTACTATCATTTGTGAGGGCCGTGAGCCCCAAGTGTTGCAAATGGAGGATGATTGGCCCTTGAGTATAATGCACCAAGAAATTACAATGTTAATGCAGAATCCACCTGTAAGCTTCTATTTTAAACTAGATGGTAGGAAAATTCAAATCCAAGCTGAGGATACTATTACCAGTGGAAAGTGTGTGGCTCCACATATTTTAGAAATTGTAGAGTCTCCCTAAAAATCCCAACACCACAAGTTGTAATATCCAACACTTATAAATTTTTGGATTTTTTTGGCCAATAGAATATTTTTGCTTGCAAAATTGCAATATTTAAAAATTATGGTAGTTATGCAAAATCATACACTTATTATGCACTTTTCACATCAACACATTTACATATGCATGTAAACTTTACAAAGACGTAAGTAAATCCTAACTAAATATCATATGCGAGCAGCCCTTAATGGTTTAAAACTTAAGGTTTTTAATATAGAACTAGTTTAGTTCTTGTTTCATTGTTTCATTTCACACTTTCTCTCTTTATCTCTTTATATCCACCACATCCCTCCTACCTGCTACGATGGATGCTCATGTATACTTTGATGAGTAGATCCACGAGACAATCTTTACCAACCAGGGTGACAAGATATTTCAGGTTTTCTCTAAGAACTTCAACCTTGAAAACGTGCTCTCATCGCTAGATCCCCCCCTTCAGAGTTTGGAAAACTTTGTGAGCACCATTGCTATCTGCACATACTCCATCGATGGATCCGACATGACTTGGGTGCCTCTGGAATAGCTCATAATATTTCACGCAAGGAAGAATCACCAAAAAGTAGTGAATAGGTGTCTGGCCTAGGTGGATCCTTCACACAGAGTATGCACTATTTCCATGGACAGTGTGTTGAGATATCGAGCTCCACTCGTGATATGCCAGGGTGACCGTTGTGCATTTATGTCACCGACTTGTCAATTACAGATGCAGTTGGTACACCGCCCATGAATAATAGCTAGATTATAGCTATCCTTATCTACTCTAGTTCATGGCTCAGTTAGTATGACACCTTAGTTAGTTGAGTTTGGTTTGAGACCCACATATAGGGTTCTTCTATTTCTATGTACTAGAGTTCTTTTGGCTTACACAACTAAGAAGAGGAAAATTGTTTTCAGCCTCCACCCTTGTGTGTATTCCCCCATTGTGCAAGCAAGAAAGCTACAAGTGAGACTCCTTCCTTCTCTCCCACAACTTGACATGGTATCAGAGCCTTGTTCGTAGTAAGGAGCTCAAGAAAGCAAGCCAAGTTCATGGTGTTCTGGTAAGAGGACCAGTGTTGCTTTCATTTTTCTGTTTTGGGAGCAAGTCTCTGCAGGTAACACAGCTGGAAAGTGCAAGAGTGCATTGTCTCAGATTGAGACGCCCTTCGCGGTATAGCAAGAGGGTAGTATATGCTGCGGGTGAGGGCTTTAGCCCTTGGTATCTCTGTTTTTTTTAATTTGAGGCCATTTCGGGGCCTGTTTTGGATGTGGAACATTTTTTGTACGCACCCAGGAAAAGGCCCTATTTTATGTTGTGCGACCACTGTTCTACAGGTCGATGAAAAGTTACCACAGAAATTGCATTGTATGTTTGTGTGTAGAGACATTGGGAGTTACAGAATCATCCTTGTTTCCTGTTTATGCAAATCGTCACTAGGAAGCGACTGTGTGGTCAAATACCACTTTCACCAGTTTTGCAGATTTGCCCTTGTGAGGGTGAAGCTATGTTTTTTGCAGTGACAGAATTTCTTGCAGTGTTCTGTAATGGCGTCTGATTCTCTTTCACAGATTGTAACTGAAAAGCTTGACAAGAACAACTTCCAAGCATGGAAGTTTAGAATGAAGAATTTCCTTATGGGAAAAGGATATTGGAAATTTGTTGCAAGAAATGAAGAAGAACCAGTTCTTCCTAATGTTCCCAATCAACAGCAAATGCAGGCATTTAAGGCATGGCATGAGAGAGCCAGGAAAGTTATGTATTGGCTATCTATCAGTATTTCAGACTCTATGATTGTGCATATTCAGGATGCAAGTACGCCAAAGGAGGCATGGGACACTTTGTCAAAAATGTATAGCACAAATATGCAAGCCAGGAAAATGCAGCTCAAGCAAGAGTTGCATAATGTGCAAAGAGAAAGTATGAGCATGTGTGACTCTACCACATGAAGGTGAAGAAGATTGCAGATGCACTTGCTTCCATTGGGTCGCCAGTGGAAGATGATGATTTAGTTTCTATGACCTTGAATGGTCTAGGAAAGGATTATGCACGGTTTCGAACATCCATTTCAGTTCGTGAAAGATTTCCTGATTTTGAGGAGTTGATTACTCTTCTAATTTCTGAGGAGCAGAGAAATGGTGGTGCATCTTCTTCAGGAGGAACTTCAAAAGAAGTTGTCTTCTACTCAAATGCTGGAAGAGGTAGAGGCAAAGGTAGAGGAGGCCGATCTGGAGGCCATGGTAGAAATTAGAATATGCAGCAGACTCAAGAAAACCAGTCCTATGGAGGAGGACGTGGTAATTCTAGAGGCAGGGGGAGCCAAAGAGGTCGTGGTGGATGGCAAAGAGGCCAAAATGCAAACAACAATGTTGAATGCTACTACTATGGAAAAATGGACCATATGGCTAAAGACTGCTATAAAAAGCAGAATGACATCATGAATGGGAAATTGCAACAAGTAAATTATGCATCTTCGAGTAGACAGGGTGATGACAGAAATGAGCATTTGTTTATGGTGCAGCACATGAAAAATTCCATGACAAGTGCAAAAGAAAGCAACGAAGTGTGGTATGTTGACTCAGGTGCATCAAACCACATGACAGGTCATGCAGAATGGATGCAAGATGCAAGAAAAATGGAAAAACCAGGATTTGTGGAGACTGGTGATGATGATACTGCACATCCTATTGTGCAGATTGGAAAAATTCCTTTGTCTATGCAGGATGGGAAAAAGAAATACCTATCAGATGTATTTCATGTCCCGAATATTACCAAGAATCTGGTTTCTGTTGGTCAAATGGTTGAACAGGGCTTGCAGGTCAGATTTAATCCTCATGGATGCTTTGTTGAGGATATGAAAAATAAAGGTCGCTTGATAGCAAAAGGAAAGAAGAATGGCAGAATGTTTACATTGAATGTAGACATATCTCAATTGAGTGCAGCAATGTTTGCACATGGGACGGTGTAGTTGCAGATATTGATATCTGGCATAAACGCATTGGTCATGTTAATGTACAGCGACTTAAATCAATGCAGGCCCAAAATATTGTTGCAGGATTGCCTAAATTCAAGGTTGCAGAAATGCATAAGGTATGTGAAGCCTGCTAGTTTGGAAAACAAGCAAGGAAACCATTTCCTAGACATGTTCAAGAGAGTAAGAAGCCATTGGAATGAATCCACTCTGATGTGTGGACTACTAAAGCTGCATCTCTTGGAGGCTGTCATTATTTTGTCACTTTTATTGATGACTATAGTAGAAAAGTTTGGGTGTATTTTATGAAAAAGAAAAGTGAAGTTTTTGGGCATTTCAAAACTCTTAAAGCTATGGTTGAAAAAGAAACATGCATGCAAATAAAATGCCTAAGGTCAGATGGAGGGGGAGAGTACCTCTCAAATGAGTTTGCAAGGTTCTTGCAGGAGCATGGCATAAAGCAACAATATTCATGCAGTCATACCCCACAACAAAATGAAATTGTAGAAAGGAAAAATAGGCATATTGGAGAGGTATCTCGTGCCATGCTCAATGAAAAAGACCTGCCAGATTTTTATTGGGCTGAGGCAGTTGCTATAGCAGTCTACATAATGACCAGGACTCCCACTGCAGCAATACATGGGATGACTCCAGAGGAGAGGTATACTGGTAGGAAACCATATATTTCTCATTTGAATTTTTTTTGTTGCATTGCCTATGTTCATGTGCCAGATGAGTTGAGATCCAAGTTGGATCCAAAAGCTGAGAAGTGCATCTTTATTGGTTACTCTCTGCAAAAAACAGAAAGGGTATAGATGCTATAACCCTTCTACTCATAAGTTTATAGTGAGCAGAGATGTTGTTTTTTATGAGATGAGTAGCTGGTATAAACCAGTAAATGTGATTGATAATGTAGATGCACAAAATGGTAATGCTGCATAGAATTCACAGCAGCAGTCACAAGATATTAGTGGACCTAGATCATTCTCTAGCAGTGGTTCACATTCTTCGCCATGGACAGGCAGATTGAGATCAGGAGAATCTTCTCAAAGCAATGCAGATAGTGGTATGCAGGTATCATGAAAAGGAAAAGAGAAGGTAGATCAGCCCATGTTTCATGTGAATGCATGTCACTCTTATGTGGATGGTGAATCCAGTGGCTCAGAACAGAGCATTGATGATGAGTTGGGTATTCCTTCTATTGTCACACCTGGAGTAAGGAAGATGTTTTGAGAGCACCTGGAAGTGAGCCTACTTTGCGTAGGTCTACCAGAGCTAGGTATCCTGTGGATAGGCTAAAATATGATGGATTTATAGCCATTCACTATGCATATATAGTCAAAGTGATACACGAACCAGAACCCACTTATTTTGAGCAAGCCATGGGAAAAGAAAAATGGAAGAAAGCCATGGATGAAGAAATGGATGCCTTGGAAGAAAATGCTACATGGGAGTTGGTACCTTTGCCTAAAGATAAGAATGCAATTGGCTATAAGTGGGTTTATAAGGTGAAGCACAACACAAATGGTTCTGTGAATAGATACAAGGCAAGATTAGTAGTCAAGGGGTATGCACAAACATATGGCATTGACTATGAAGAAACATTCAGTCCCGGTTGCAAGGATGGCAACCGTAAGAGCAGTCATTACTATGGCTGCATCAAAGGGATGGTCTTTACATCAGATGGATGTAAAGAATGCCTTCTTGCATGGTGATTTGCAAGAAGAGGTATATATGGAGCAGCCATCAGGTTATGTGCATGTTGTTCATCCTGAGTTTGTTTGCAGGTTGAAGAAAGCCTTGTATGGCTTGAAGCAAGCACCTAGAGCATGGTCTGACAAGATAGGACAGTATCTTGTCACTATTGGCTTTCAGATTTCCAAGGCAAATTTCTCACTTTATGTGAGAAAAACAGAGAAATGTATTATGCTGCTTGTCATTTATGTTGATGATTTGATTATCACAGGTGATAGTGATGAAGATATCCTTCATGTGAAAATGCTATTGAAGCAAAAGTTTGAGATGAAGGATTTGGGAGAGCTGCGTTATTTCTTGGGCATTGAGGTGATTAGATCACCAAGTGGGATATGGCTTTTGCAGAGGCAGTATGGATTAGACATGCTATCCAAATATGGGATGACAAGCTGTAAGCCTATTTTAGTTCGTTTGGAGCAGAATGTGAAGTTGAGTGCAAATGCATGTGAGCTTCTCGAAGACCCTACTATGTATAGACGCATAGTAGGAAGTTTGATTGATATGACTATTACCAAGCCAGATTTGAGCTATGCTGTTGGATTGGTAAGTCGATTTATGCAGGCTCCAAGGAAACCACATTTGGATGCGGCTAGACGCATACTCAGCTATGTGAAGTCCACATTGCAGTATGGACTATTTTATGAGACTGGGGTTCAGATACAGTTGCATGGATACACTGATGCTGATTGGGCTGGTAGTATTTCTGATACACAATCTACCAGTGGATACGTGTTCTCTTTCGGAAGTGTTGCAGTCACTTGGAGCAGCAAGAAACAACCTACAGTTGCCTTGTCGAGCACAGAGGTTGAGTACAGGGATGCAGCAATGGCTGCATGTGAGGTAGCTTGGTTACATAAGCTACTTTATGATATGTATCAGCCTACAGATGGGCCAGTTGTCATTTATTGTGACAACATGAGTAGTATACACTTGGCAAATAACCCAGTCTATCATGCTAGAACAAAGCACATTGAGGTGCATTATCACTATGTGCGGGAGAGGGTTTTACTAGGTCTTATTGATCTAGTTTATGTCAGCACAGAGGATCAGGTAGCTGACATATTCACGAAGGCATTGGGCGCACAGAAGTTGCGCAAGTTCAGATACCTGCTTGGTGTGCAGGAATTGGGATTGAGCTCGAGGGGGAGTGTTGAGATATCGAGCTCCACTCGTGATATGCGAGGGTGACCATTGTGCATTTATGTCACCGACTTGTCAGTTATAGATGCGGTTGGTACACCGCCCATGAATAATAGCTAGATGATAGCTATCCTTATCTACTCTATTCCGTGGCTCAGTTAGTATGCCACCTTAGTTAGTTGAGTTTTGTTTGAGACCCATATATAGGGTTCTTCTATTTCTATGTACTAGAATTCTTTTGGCTTACACAACTAAGAAGAGGAAAACTGTTTTCAACCTCCACCCTTGTGTGTATTCCCCCATTGTGCAAGCAAGAAAGCTACAAGTGAGACTCATTCCTTCTCTCCCACAACTTGACACAGTGCACCAGGTACAACACCTTTGGATCACGTGGAGTGTGATTGCGCATTGGCAATTTACCTCCTTGCATTGGATACACCCCTAGAGGGGGAGAGCAATGAAGATACAACTCCATAGGTTATTGCTATCACATACATAGGAGAAGAACCAATTGAAGAGCTCATAAATGTTGAAGAGGAACATTGGATGGTGGTAGAGCAAGGGTTGGCTCTCATGGTGCCATCTTCTTTGAAACAGCCACAAGTCAACAAACCCAACCTTGCGTCCTTGATGCCCATTGAACTAGATGGTGTATAATACTTGCTTCTATCAGATATGCTGCAATACTTGGAAATGAAGGAATAAGGGTTGTTTTCCATCCTAGTCAGGGATTCAATGGAAGATCTGATCGATTATGATTATATGGATGTACATTCGACGATGGTATAGATTGAAAGATATGATGGCACAAGCTTAGATACAGTGAGTGCCATCATATTAGCACATGAACATATTACCTCGGTTGGAGAAGATTACCTTGTGCTAGATGCTGAAATTGAAGCACTACAGCATGATCTCTTCGGCAGACGAAGGTCCTAGCTTCCTACTAAGGAGTCTGTAAATCCCTCTGCCCAAAGAAATGCATTGCTGACACACAAGGAAATGAACATACAAGATGATTTGGAGAAGGTAAGATTTCTAACTACCATATATTTTTATGTAATGAAACTTGATGCTAGGGTGCAGTGGGCCCCTCGGAGTCCACAGGTGAAATATTGGCAAAAAATTATGCCTGTAGTTGCCCTATCCGAAGTCTAGTGTCTAGGGCCACTTTCTAGCCGACTCTGAGGGACATGATGTACCCTACCATTAAGTTTCATCACAATCTGATAACTCTAGGTTAGTTGCTAAATATATTGTTTGATTTGACTTTGTCATTCAAGACATACTGTATACAAATGAGTTTGCATCAAGGCAAGGAGGAGCTTGGCATGTGGATCGACGGAAGGATTCGGGTCCGAAGGAGTACATTGGCAACCTTGTTGCAGCCTTGGTGGTCTTCCATAAGAAGTGATCACCAAGAGGGCAAGAAATAATCATGAAAATTTGATCTTTGACCAAGTTTGGACATTTTTGAGTGATACCTTTGATATCTAGGTTGGAGAAGGTGGTGCTAATCAAGCGATCAAAGCTTCTTTACTTGTTTGACCAAACGCATGGTGGAGAAATGTGTGTGCTTGCTATATTAGGTGACCTTGCTAAAGTATCAAATTCACTTCTCTTGGAGAAAGAGCTAAAGGGGGAGTGCATCATTTTTTCTTGTTGGCTATCAGCTTTTTGTATCTACCATCACTATTAGCCATCACATGTATTTTTCTTGATGAATATAAGATATTTTACTTTGTCTTCATAAATAAATATTTATTGAATAAATGTGTGGTTCATGTAAGTGTGTCGATAATGTGTCATACGTGAATGACGCATTCGCATACGTTAATATAATTCAACGTGCAGTACTACACTTGCGATTGTGTATGTGTGATGATAATGGGTGATACATGAATGATACATTCACATACATTAACATAATTCAATGCGTAGTATTGCACTTGTAATTGTGCATAAGCAATAATGTAACTCGTATCCGTGTATATTACTACTTTCGATGCGTTCATACGTTAAATAAAAATTAAGAGTCATGCGTTTCAAGAAATATAAAAAAATTACTTTACTTAATTATTTGAATTCAATACACATTGCATGAGATATTATGTATATATAAATAAATATTCAAATGTGGAAAAGTATACAAATTTTTTGGCCTTCCAAGATGCTATGATGCTATAACACTCATTACAAAACCTTACATCATTAATCTCATAACCTATGGAGGAGTCCCCTTGCCATGTCGAAGCTGAATGATAAAGTTCATGTCTTTATTTATGATTGTGACACACTTTGAATGGATGGCCGCAAACTGTGTATCATTGAACAAGTCGATGAGAAACCCCTCTGCATTTGTTTGTAGGGCTTCCATAGCTGCAACAATCCACCTTCCTACTGGTGGGCCATCTCGCACTCGCACCCAAAATCTTCCCATCCCTTCCAACTCCAAGTCTTGCATGACTTCTCGAACAACCTTATGAAAAGAACTTTTCAGGATGAGAAGCTCGTATCTATGTTGGATTCTCCTTATCTCCCGAAGGGCGTGATTTCCATCTCCTCTTCTTCTATGGTGATCCTTGTGCTCTATGGGGAGTACCAATTACTGCACTAGAGGAGGCTCCACCTTGTGCTCCAGGTAGCGGGCCTTGGCAGCATGAGGTCTTCCCAGGGCCAAAATGGAGACATGCTTGCTTGGTGCATGCCATGCAAGCTTGAGGAGGACAAGATGGAGAAGAGACAAAGGTTGGGGGTGTGAGAATGGAGGAAGCAAAGAAAGAAAGATGTGAAAATGAGAAGAAGAATGAACTTTTTAAACCATTTAAACCCCAAAGCTGGGTTGATGCAGCTTCATACGTACTATCCATCGTGTGATCATAAATCCATAATCTTGTATCGAAATGTGAAAAAGCTTCACACACACACACTCGTTAGCTGGCCAAGAGCCCAGGAAAGTGGCTCCAGATGGCAGACTTCGGACCAAGGGTCTGCGTGCATTTTTTTTCAAAAAAAAACTTGGGATCTTGGCCACCTAACGAGTGTGTGTGCGAAGTTTCGTTGCATTCCGATACACCTTAGTATTTTTAAAATTATCCCATATCAAAATTATGGATGGATTGATAATTGAGAAATCAACATCACGACTACTAGCCCTTAGAAACTTCACACCACGTAGACTATATAGAGGCATCAGGAGTAGTCTGCAATAAGAAATGGCAATTTTTTGCATGTTTTTCATATTGAAATTGACACTGCTAACAAAAACTATAAGTAAGAATTGAAAATACAACGAAGATGCACAGTCAAAGTTGAGAGTGAAGGACAAGAGTAAAAATGTAATTTATATTTTAAGGGCTCATACAATAATTTTGCACTAGGACATAGTCATATGTCCAATGCACAAGGATAACAGTATGCCAAAAAGGATAACATTACAAACTGTGTTCATTCCATTGGAACGCATGCATCCTTCACTGCTTGAAGATTTCTTACAAGTTGGAAGTCCTTGGGAGTTATAGTGATGTGCTTCGTATGTATTGCACAACGCTAAGCATCAATCAATCAATTCAACTAAAAAGGCCTCTGCAACACACACTATAGAGCATGAAGACATTCTTTTGTGAAGTGATCAGGTCTATCTTGACCTTCTACCAAAAACCACCTGCTTTTTGTGCAATAGAGGTCTTGCACAATCTTGCAAACAAGTCTCAAGAAGCTCGCCTTCGAAATGATGAGATCAAAAGAGTGTTGATACCTCCTAATTTCTCTCAAGTCCACTATACCTGGCTTCCACTTGCGTTTCTTGTGAGGATGCTGAGGAGGACCCTTGTGAGGGTGGCTTGAGGAAGGTGGGTTAGGTTGAGAAGGGGGTGCATCTGAGCTAGTAGATGCTCCAAGGGGCTGAACACGATATGGGGCTCTGAGCGGAAGCTTATTTGCAACTATCTTAGACCTAGCGATTTTTCTTGCACAAGAGATGTGAGAACATGAATAAGATAAAAAGTGAAACCCTCTTTTATATAACCCTAAACTATAAGACTCATTCACATAGATGCACACTCTCTCTATCTCTCTTAAACTATGAATTGCATTCACACTGAACACATTGTTCATCTTACTATCTTAGGTCTCTTTGAATCCATTTACTGCCTTGTTGAAGCCTTGTTTCTAGCCACTTGGCATGGTTTTCTTTGGTACTTGAGACTTCATAACACACTCTTTTAGTGACACGATGTGATTCTGTCATGTTTGCAGCTGATTCATTAGCACTTTCATTTGCTCTCTTTTGCAAGAGTTTAGCTTCATCTGCTACTATAATCCTATACCACCAAGATAGCAATTGGATCATTGGATTACTACCATTCATCCCTCCACCATGATTAGTTTTTCTTTGGTATGCACCACGCGCTATCCAATGTGAATTTTCCATCCCTTGTGTGGACCAAATTTCGATGCTTTCCTTTTCTACAAAGTATGGTCCATGTGCCTCAAGGATATGCTACAAAGACACATATCACACATGAGTAAAACTATGCTCAATACTTTGGACAATTCATATAATTTTAAAATATTAACTTAGTACGCACCATGTAATGTGTGATAGAGCTTTTGCCCCACGCTTTCACCATGTTTTCGTAGAAGCTATGCATAGCATTGATAAATTCTTCCTTATCTTCATTGTTAAACACCATCTTGTGAAGTAAGGGAGCCAATTTTTTAAGACTTATCCAAACCTTAGCTTTGGCCAACCTTGTTTTTCCTCCATTACTTCAATCAAGAATTGCAAAATGTAACCTTTTCCACCCATCGTAGTCCTGCGGCCTACGAACCATGACATTCCCTTCCTCATTGATGGGTGCTGAGAGAAACTTCCTAGCCTTTGCTCCTCCAAAGCAAGGATTTTTTGACAAGTTACCAAATTTTCTTGATTTCTTCTCATATTTTTCAATCATTACTTGATGCTTATGTAGCCCAATTTCTGATAGCACTCGCTCCACATTCCTACACATTGCAATGGCTTCTTTTTCTAGTTGCATCCTATAAGCAAAGAAAATGTATTTATATACAAGTTTATGCAGCATGATATTGACAAAAGCATGCAATGAAAAAATGTGAATATGAACCAATGGAATGTTGAAGATGGGCTTCCAAGTGGGATCTTCTCTATTGCATGTCGGTGTAGCACCTGTCAGCCTTTGTCAGTTCTTCTTTCCGTCCTTTCCTTCCACCCTCTCTATCAAGTAATATAGGAATGCATTTTTTGTATTTACACCATTGGAGATTCCACACATGCATTTTAACATTTTCAAGTCTCTTACAAGATGACATTCAACCAAGCATTGACCATACCCTTCAACCAAGAGTATCTTACCATGTTCCTAACGATCGATGATGCTTGGAATGCTTGTGTGCATAAAGAACAGCTGCAACACCTGAAATGTTTCCTTAGGAACTTCAAATGCAGCGAGCCACCACACATGGCGCTCAGATTGAATACTAAAGTTCCCTGGGTTGTTCTTGTCGAATTGTAAAGCTCTATTCATCAAAGTTACATTAACTCTTTCAAGCTTTACTCCTTTAACGACCTCACTTTCATCTAATTTTATAAAAAACTGTAATTTACCATTACATTCCTCAACAAACATATTGTAGTACATTACCATGGCTGACTGCACCTTGTACAAATCTAAATAGTAATTGTTGAGTTCGGTGAACTTCACCTCATATGCATTTTTGGTCCCAACCTTTAGTGTTTCCATGTATTGAACATGTATGGGATCTCCTATCAGCTCCAAAACCTTTGTATTAAGTTGCCGTCGGGCCTCTATTAACTTTGAAGGTTGAGGAAGAGGCACGATTCTATTTCTCTTCAGCATACGACCAAACCCAGCCTTCATACCTTTGAATATCTTTGAGTAAGTCGTTGTGCTGATACCGGCCTTGTCACAAATAGATTGTGTATCCATAGCTAAGAACTCATTTGACACATCTTTTAATGTGCACTCAATTACATTTTCCTTCACAGCCTTAAACTTAGGATTGCTCAAAGCGTTTTCCAATGTACTTGCCTTTAGCAATCTACCAATACACTATCCAACCTCACCCTCACCTAGGTTCTCTTTCTGAGCTACTGTACATGCTTTGATATGTCACTTCCACTGGCCGCTATTCACAATTAACTCATTGATTGGCTTCTTTTTTTGTTTGCAATCTTGTGTTAGCTTGCTTCTGTTGATATTTCTCAAGTCGTCCAATTGTGCCTTTGCCTCCTCATATGAGATACCAATGTCATGGATAGTGTCCTACATTGAAACAATTTGATTGTTTTGTTGAATTATAGTGTCATTCAACTATACCACTTGTCCTATGAGCTGTAGTATATGAAATTGATGTGCAATAATCACATCATGGCAATTTTTTAATGGTTGCTTAGCAAGTTGTAAATACTTTGAATGCCTGATCATTAAGCCTCCTAGCGTAACTGAGTAACCCATTTTCACCCTTGCACACATACTTCAACTAATTTTTGATTCCTGAGAAAGTTGGAGGTCTATTGTTTAAGGGGTCAATTGGGTAGATTCCCCCATCAACCTACAAATCCACATGTTTCAATCCCATTTACCTGTAACTTTGCAAAACTTGAGGGTTGACATTGGTACGCTAGGTTCTTTTGAATAATGGGGCATATTCATTTTACTATTAATAGAAACGGGGAGTCTAGTTGGTTGTCATAGGAGGTAAAGTGGAGATTCACATAGAGGCACACAAAGGTGCCAAGGGAAAGGATGATGTAAGTAATTCACTCTGTCAATGAAGGTTGCATAAACACAGAGAAGAGATCACAATAGAGCCATAAGAGAGTATAGATATGGGGGAAAATAGCTCAGAGGGTAGGGATGTTGACATTTCTAATTTACCTTAAAAAACATTTCCAAAAAACACAAAATTTGACCAGTTGTTTTTTTTTAAATTACCAAAAGCTAGAATATAAAAACCAAAATATCTTAAAATGAACTTTTGAAATTTCATTCTCCTTGTTCTTGATTAAAAAATCAATTACCTCATATCTACTAATCATTTTGCATTGAAAATGAAGCACCACAATCCCGTAACTAACTCCTTTTTTAATATTAAATTTGGTTGAAAAAGACGCCTTGAATGAGAAGAGAGAAGAAATCTGAGTATATCTTTGTAGATAATATAAAAAAGGCAAAATGAAATTGCAAAAGTGGAGAGAGAAGAGGATTATTTTACCATTCTTCTCTCCTCTTTTACTTGTTTTAAGGAGGAGAGAGGGGGGGCTAAAAGGCCCATTTGTGAGTTCATTTTTTTCCTAATGTCAGCTATCTTTTTCAACTCATCAAGTTCATCAGGTGACATTGGAACTCTGATTTTCTTGAAGGACGTGATTAACTGTTGGTTTAGGGATTTTTCTCGGGAGATTTTAGTGGCAATTAAATCTTCTACAACAATCATGGGAGATTTTGTGAATATGAATTCAAATTCCTTCCAAGCACAAGGCAAAGAGCATATATCATTTGCTATTTTTTTGTCAAGCATGTCTAGGTCCAAGTGTTCATAGCTTCTAGGCAAACATCGTGAAAGTTGAATCTAATCGTCTGATACATGTCATTCAGTCATCTCCCATGTTCATGGCCATATTAGATGCCAATTCAAGAATTGATTGTCATTGATAAGATTGTTTATGGCCTATGGGAGGTTGGCATTTGTTGACTCAATTGGACTGCTTAGCTATGGTTGCCTCTGGTGGTCATTGGAGTGTTTGTTATCTGTCACCTATGATCAAGCTTGTGATTCAAGGGATGTGTGGTTCTCTGTTAATATAGTGGGTGGTGCAGTGGAAGTATTAGGGCAAGGCCTAACAATAGTGGATCCAACTTTTGGGTGATAGACCCATTGAGTGCTCATGTGTTAAGCATATTTTTTCTCGCTTTGGTTTTTAACTCCTACTAGCTTACGAATACATTGGGAGATTATAATGGATGGGCAGGTGTGTCATTCATGAATTTAAGGCATCCACACAAGGGTGTTGCTATCGTAGAAGCCTTGGGCATACAATAGGGATTTTGGCACCCATTGCAGTTTGGTCCTTTGCCTAGTTGTGTAACACCAGCTTTTTCCTTTAGCTCTAGTGTATGGGACATGAGAGCTATGAGATCTTGTGGATGTGCCCTTGGTAGCCTATGATTTACGTTTGGAAATCCACTTAGTTATTGGGATTGTAGCTTTGGTTGGGGCTTTTAAGTATTGTGAGTATTTCACACTAGGTGTCTATGCAGGTTCACTACCCCCCTCCTTTTAGGGTTGACATTGGGTTTAACTACCAATGGCGCTATGGGCTCTGGTGAAGCCACAGTACCCTTGTTGAAAGTTGTGACTATCCTAATATTGCCTATGGCAATGTGGATGCACTGAGAGTTGTACTCAACATTGTAGTGCGTCTGTCTCTTAAAAGCGTGACCCAAAAGTGATTCCTTGCCAACAAATTTTTTTACTAGGAAATACATAAAAGATGATCAGAAGGCTCTCAATCTTGATAAAAACCATTACTTTACACTTTCCTAGTAGTTGATAGGACTATCCTCCAAGGGGTTGAGCTTGGCATTAGTCGATTTGCTAACCAATGAGGGTCCAATGATCATATGTGAGGATGTTGTTGTTAGATCCCTCATCGATTAATGCATCAAATATGTGTGTCTTTTGGGCAATTACCACCATTAGGCGCAAGTAGGCTAGTGCGATTGTTTCTTTGTCCTCATCTTCTATGCTTGTGATAGTTTCCACTCTAATTTTCATGGGTGGTATTATCATTGGAGGCTCGTGTAGTGGGATTGATGGAGGGTAGTACTTATTGATGTGATTGCCATTGAAAAATCCTATACCCTCTCCTTTCTAGGGTTTCAAGCTCCACATTGCTAGTTCTACTAATGTTATGGACTTTGAAAGGTCCCAACCCCCTAAACTTCATATTTTGTTTGTAACCCTTTATAGAGTACAACACTAAGTGTCCTTGTTTAAAGTCATGTTGTTTGACATTATTGTCAAACCATCTCTTGCATCATACCTTCTCACATATTAGGGTATGGGTTATAATGAGTTGGGATTCAGATTAGGCGTTCTAGTTCTACTAGGTGATTTGTCTATGCTTCCTTGCCATCCCATCTCTCTTGGATTGCAAATCTCAAGCTTGGAATGAAGAACTCAACTGGTAAGAGTGCTTTAGTTCCATAGTTCAGCTTGAATGGTATCTATCCTATGGTCATTTTATAGGTTGTCCTATAAGCCTATAATGTTGCCATTAGCTTATTATCGTAGTCACTACGTGAGACAAAGACCACCTTGGTTAGGATAGTCACTAGGATTTTGTTTGTGGGTTTAGCTTGACTATTTACTCGAGGATAATATGGTAAGGAATTTTTATGGATTATTAAGAAGGGGGATAATAAGTGGGCAATCACTTCATTGATGAAGTGCATGCCTTGATCACTAGCTAATTCTATGGGACATCTTAACCATGAGATCACTTGCTTCAAAAGAAATTTGAAAGTGGTCCTAACGTCATTTTTTCAAGTTATCGAAGCTTTAGCCCACTGGGTGAGATAATATGTGGTTATGATTGTATACCTCACTTGTGATTATTATGCTACAGGGCTGATTGGACCAATGAAATTAACCCCCCATTTTTCAAATGGTTGGTATGCTATCACTAGGGTCAAATCCATCTTATCCTTAGAAATAGGGACTTTGGTTTCTTGGCACTCATCACAGTACTTTATGAACTTAGCTGCATCGCAGAATAGTGTAGGCCACAAATTGTCAATAGTACCATGTGTCCTCCAACAATTCTGCAAATGAGCTTCTATAAGCACATCATGCATCTCATTCTCACAAACACATCTTTTCAATAGTCCATCCTATCCTAATTGGTAGAGTTGGCTAGTAAAATCAATTGATAGGGTTGAATCTTTAGAATGATCCTTTTAGCCTAGCCTTCTCAATTGGACATTTAGGTAATCCATGTTCTAGGATATGGATTATGTCATCTACCCAATAAGGTGTAAGGTCTGCTCTAAACAAATCTCTTTTCATGGACATTCCAAACATATGTGCATTGAGTAGGTCATCCACAATGCCTTGTCCACCTACTCCTGTGGTTATGTGAGACATACGGTTTGCCATGTAATGCTATTTGCCCTTGTGTACTGCCATAGAGAAATCAAATTCTAATAGCAGAAGTAACCATTGAGCAATATGTCCTATTGTGCAAGGTTTGTTCACAAGATAAAGCAATGCTCAATGATCAACAAAGAAAGTAAAGGGTGTAGCTATAAGGTAATGCTGATATTTCTTAATAACAAACATCATAGCTAGCTCTTCCCTCTCTATTCTAGAGTAGTTAATTTTCATGTCAGTGAGTTGTCTACTTGCAAAGCTCACTGGGTAATCCAAGTTATGCTCTCCAGACTGACACAAAACTAATGTGCACACGAAAAGTAATGGACCAATCTAGGGCTTGTAGAATAGGTGTGATTGTCAAAGCCTTTTTCAATTATTCATAAGTGTGTTGGCACTTCCAAGTCCATTCAAATACAATCAACAACTTGTAAAGTGGTCATGCAATGAGTGCATAATTCAACACAAATCGTCAATAGTATCGTGTGTGGCTGAGGAAGCACTAAATTCCCTTGTAGTTAGTTGGTAGTGGTAAATTGATAATCACTCTAACTTTAGAAAAGTTAGTAATAATGCTATTTTTTGAGACTATGTGTCCTAGGATACATCCATGCTTTACCCAGAACTGGCATTTTAAGGGGTTCAATGAGAGATCGTATTGTCTACACCGTTCAAAGACTATGCAAAGTTTATCTAGATGCTCCTCCCAACTGGAATGAATACACAGATCATCAACGAATACTTTGAATCACTTTCTAATAATGTCCTTGAAAATAGCACACATGAGATGTTGAAAGGTAGCAAGCATATTAGTTAGCCCAAATGGCATGACTATGTAGGCACACCCCATTATGTTTGTGAATGCCATTTTATGCCTATCATCTGGGTGTACTTGCACTTGATTATAGCTAGAAAAGCCATCTAGGAAATTGTAGGCTTCCTTCCCTACCACTCTCTCAAGCATGTGCTCAATGTACAGTAATGGAAATTTGTCTTTCTTTGTCTCACTACATTGACCTTTTTGTTGGGGGTAAAGGCACCTCTGCCTAGCCGCCCGTGTATTACTACACTAACGGTACCCACCACTCCACACTACAGGTGGTAAGCGCTCGTCATCGTCACTTTATTCTTTATTCTTTTAGTGTAACAGTTTGAATAAAGGAAGGCCTGGTCACACATTGTGATCGTTGGAGTTCCCATTTGTGTCTCCCTCTCTTCTTGCTCTTGCTCTCCGCCAGAGCTCACTTCCAAGCAGGCTTTGATCCTTCTCACCTTTCAACTGGTATCAAAGCTTTGGATCAAAGCTTGATCATTGAGCTTGGCCCGGCATTACTTCCGGCATTACTTCAGCCTGGATTGAATACCTAGAGCTTGGAGCTTCAATGCTAGCCATGGCTTTTTTTGCCCGAGGTAAGATTTCATCTCCCGCCTCTCCCTGGACCTCATAGGCTCTTTATAGGTGTTCCTTGGTTTCATTGGACACCTTGTATGCCCCATTTTTCCTCTTATCCTTAGCATAACTAGCACGCCCCACAATAGCAGCTCACGTTTTTTTGTGCTTGTTTCAAAATCTAGCTCAAAAATTCCATTTTTTCTCATATCTCGAGCATCCGGAACCCGATTTAGACAAGGTAAGAGCTAACTTGGGGTTTTGGCACGCTTTGGGTGCGATGACGATGCAAGATCTACCAAATTTTGATCACATCATTTTCTGAAATAGATCTGAGTTGATTTACAGTAAGAAAATGTCATGCTCTTAGCTTATGTGATGCTCTCGAGGCTTGGTATTTGATGCCTAGATGCTTTGGGATGTTTGCCCAATGTGTTGAGATGCTTTAGGACTTGGTTTGAGCTTTCGTAGCTTGATTTATGCAGGGATTTACTAATGTACATTGTTTGGGTGATGGGACCTAAAATGGGCCAGCACTGGCTAAGGCACTAGCCGCGGACCTCATGCCCTCAACAGATAACCCCACCACACCACACGGCCTCACGGCCAAGAGCGTCTATCGAGGGATACACTATCCTAAACAATAATCAGTGCGTGTTTATAGTCTGTAATCCAATGGATGTTCCCTTTTCCTCGTATCCTCAGAGGGAGATTATACATATATCGGCAATAAATGCCACATATTACACACATAGGGGCACCTCACTGGCTGATTGCCGTGGCCCTACTACAGCTCTCCTACATCTTGGGGATTGGCCCCTCGATGCCCTACTTCCACACATTGACACATTTGAAACAAACTCCCCTCTTAGTGCGAATATATTTAATGTTCCAGGAATGCACTTATCCTCACTTATCCATCCCCTTTGAACCACTGTCTAGACCTATAGCCGGGTTTCTCACTCTCTCTATGTGGGTTAAGTCCTAAAGAAACCAAGTGCTATGCATCCAGAAGCTTGTAATTAATACCATTTAATGATGCTTGATGCAAATGTGTATATGATTAAGTGCTCAAACAATTGAAAAATAGCCTCATACATTGTGCAAATCCATTCTTTTCATGTTTCCATACACTAATGCATAATTGCTGCGATGAGAGAAGGCACAGAGCCTTACACTCCTGCTGTACTTCCCTTTATTTAACTTAACATCATCCTATATGAATAATGCAGCAAATACATCAGATTTTATATTATATTTCAACACTCAAACTTCCCTCCTCCTCTACCGTTTAAGGTTTTGCCTCGTTGCATAGGTAAAGGGGTGATTTCATGTGTATTTCGCACGAAATAAGCAGTAAATACCCACAAAATATATAAATGGGGATAACTTGAGGCAAACCCTCATGCTTTATCCTCATTATACACTCACATACACATCCATAATTTTCCATAATTTTCCTCGTTCGTTCCCTTTTTTTTTTTCCCTTTTAAAAAGTATTTTTTTCTTTTTTTCTTATTTTTCCTTATTTATTATCAATAAAAATGGAAGAAAATTAGCATTATTTTAGAGCTATGGCTCTTGAGTCCTTGGAGAGCAAACATGTAGATTTTATTAGTGTTTTGTTTCATGCTTTTCCAATTTTAAGCCCAAAATCTCAAATTTTCCTCTAAAAACCATGCTTTTTGGGTTTTTTTCCATTTATTTCCCACACTTAAGTGTATATTTTTTGAGACTTTTATTAAGAAAGACTAAAACCAACAGCAAAAAACATGTCCATCAATTTTCAGCCCATATGAACATTGCTAACCTCATCAAATGCGAAAAAGAGTCATTTTCTTTGTAAAAATGTACTGTGTATTTTTTATTATTTCAAGTTTTGAAACTTGTTGCGGGTCTACAAACCAGGGCCCATTTGATGCTTAGTCTGCCTCCACACTACCATCTTCAGCCCACCTTTGTTTTGGAAGCAATCCGGTACCATGCCAGCGGACAAGCATTCACCAACCAGGCTTCATTCTTCTTCACACGTAGGAACTGCCCCTTGCAGAAGAGAGAGAGGGAGGAGAGAGAAAGACTGAAATCTGATCTCCACAACTAGGCAGCTAATGGAGGAGTGGAGACTGGTGATTGGAAGCGTAGATAGAGTGTAGATCATGCCCAAGTTTAATTTAGGGGGTTGTTTACAGCCCCCATAGCCCCTCCTCTTCATCAAAATGATGGTGCCTTCTTCCTCATGGCGTGGAAAAAAAAAAACAGCCGCCTTCTTGATCACGATTTTTCAAAAATGAGGGGGCCCCAAAGGGAACCCCCAAAAGTCACATCTCTTGGGCTCCCTAAAGCCTATTCACACTTGGCATTTGGTCCTTGGCCTCCCGCGGGCACTCCCATTTTCACGTCCGGTACCCAAATTGAAGTCTCAAAAATCCTAGGCATCCGTCTTGAAGTCCTCCACTACCAGGCATCTCCCAAGTTCTCGTTTGACATGCCAAATAATTATGAAAATTCATCAACTATCGTCAAGTGGGTCTGTTAAGCCTTTTTCGGGCATTGCCACTTAAAATCGTACTGATTGCCACCGCGGCCTTTGATGAAGTCTGTTTTTTCCCTGAAATTCAAAATTTTGGCTATTTTTAAGCACTTCTCGGCATCAAAAATTATATGTCATTGGTGACCACGGGACAAGGTGACTCAGCCCGTCAAATCCCATGAACAAATCTGCACATAACCACAACCACAAAGAGCATCAAGCTGATACAAAATAGATATACAACAAACCACATCACAACTTTCACCCTAACCCCTTGTCAAAACCAAGGCATAAAATCCACGAGGATTAGGCCTTGCATAATCTCACATAAAGTCGAAAGCTAGTCACTAACCAATTGCTCCAACACAGTCAAGCTAAAAAGAACCATCAAAGAGGTCATCCTCAGTGGTGGTCTGAACTACCTACCTAACTAAGGACAACTCAACTAGGAGCTCCTACTAGGTGAGGACTCCTATAGCCTGATCAACAAATCTTGTCATTTAGCGCGTTGGGTCTGTAGTCTCTTATTTTCCATACTCGGGCATGTAAAAAGGAGGGAGCTGAGCGTAGTGACCCAAGGAAAGCAAGGCATCGGCCTTAGGTCCTGTCTCGATACCCAAGAACCTACCAAGCCCGTGCAAGGCGACACTTAATCCTTTTCTAACGCTCACTTTTATTTTCGCTCCAATATTCTTGTATTCTTATTTTTCTGCTAGAAGCCACCCCTAGGAAGACAAGGCATCGGCCCCAGGTCTGACTCGTCCCCAAGAACCTACCAGGCCTTCGCAAGGCGATAAACAACAGCTCAAGGATTTTTCTTTCTTTCCATTTCTATTTTTATAGGGGTTAGAACCCCTTTTTACACACCTCCATATATTCATATATTGTCTTTTAGATATTTAGGGTTTTGTCTCTTTCCATCATTATTTTAGTAGGCTTCTCTAACTGCCTCACAACTAATAGGAACTCCTAGAATGGCCGCCTAGCAGGTCAGCAGAACAGGGTCACTAGAATTCCCATCTAAAATAGGTCTTACAATGCTACTCAAACCTCCCCCAGACATACAGAGCCTAATCCTAGGACTTCATGCCTTGAGTGCCGGTCCCCACCAAACAAAAGAAAGTAACCCTTACACGCACATATATCATTAATTGCTTAAGGGAAAAGACTCGGAAAGGGGACGAAACCACCTGGAATGGCCACAAGAAGCTCCTTCGCAGCAAAGGCTCCCTCCAGCGACTTCAGGAAACTATATGATGCAATCACTACAACAAAAACCATTAACTGTACCCCCGCACAAAACAAATGAATGGCCCTCTTGGCCTAAAGAAATAGCACATTTCGCTACAAACTAGCTGGCCCTCTTGGCCTAAAGAAAGAATACATTACCAACTTTAAAGCAGCTGGCCCTCCTGGCCGAAGGAAATAGATCATTAAAACCTGAAAACAACTGGCCCTCTTGGCCTAAAGAAATCAAGCAAACCTGCTCATATAGATCCCTCCTTGGAAGAAGACAGATATACAAACACATGCTCCACTCCAAGGGGAAAGACAGGGCGCTCAACCCTAAACTAAATGCATCAAGTTATGACCCATACCTACTACATATATAGCAAGAGGCGTACGCATAACATGTCGTCGAATCAACCTATGGGTCCAAGATAATAGTGGTAGATGGGTCTCGGCTACTCTTCTCATTATCCATATCAACCATCGCTTGCCATATAACGCGTGGTCTGATAACATTCCCCACAGCGACCATGTCGTGTCTCATTATCAATAACAACATCCTGACTATGACCACAATTGAAAAAGAGGTCCTCCTTATAAGAAAAATTGGCTAATGAATTTGCAACTGATTCCGATAACGTGGAAAGAGCTGAAGAGATATGCTCTCAAATTCATCAAGGAGGGTGATAGCAGTTCGATGATACATACGAAGGATAGGATTCCAGATTGTATATGTCCCATTAAGTTGATTTAAGATCAGCTGGGAATCCCCTTTTACTAACAACCACCTAATGCCACCTTTCTTGGCAATATTCAATCCCATAATCAGGGCTTTATACTCCACCATGTTGTTAGTGCCGAGATAAGAAACTAATTTTGTTGTAACTCTACATCGGGGATCTCGAATAACTACTCCAACACTCCCTTTCCTATGAGGCTCCCTGGACACTCCATCAAAGTATAACGTGTACATCCACAATGGGTTTACACAGCCAACCATCAGGAACTCCTCTATTCATAAGTATGATAATCAAAATTCAACATATTTAGAGGATGAACTGATGGCTCCATCCCACCTTCTTCATTAAACTCAACAGGGATGCTTGTCAAGATTTGTAAACAGTGATGGCAGAAAACTTTAATCTCCCACACAAAGGTACTGTCTTCTTGCTCAACCACTTTGTATCCCTTGCTCCACTAGATAAGCCTCCCATGATGATATCTTTGCTCTAGATATGGGTGCTCCAAATAAGGGATTAACCACCCCATTGACCAGTTTAAGCTCTCCTGTAGGTCTCAAATCAGCCCCAGCATGGACCTGCAATGCATTTAGCGTGTTAGTATTTTTAGAAATAATAAGGTTTAATCTTATTAAGATTAACCTTATGCTTAAATTCCACTCCTTGTAGATCAGCTAATAAAACCGTGGACTCATTTTTACCTATTCGAACTATCTTGTAAGGTCCATCCCATCTAGGTTCCATCTTTCTTGGAAATAGCTCCCTACACGCATCATAATACAGAACTAATTGCTCTTTTTTAAAGGTATACTTCTTCGCCTTTAGATCATGTGCACTTCATCTGACATTTAGCTACCTCCTGGTGCAAGAAACTCTGCAATTTGAGCTCATCCAAGTGGGCTATAGTCATAAACCACTCAAATAAGACATCTTCATCACCCAAAGAATGATTGATTGTGAATCTTATGGTCGACAACTCAATTTCTGAGGGCAAAACACACTCCTCCCCATAAACTAATTTGAATGGGATGTGGCCAATGGCTCATTTAAATGTCGTATTATACGCCCAAACTGCTACATATAAGTTTGTATCCCAGTCTTGTTTCTTTTTAGAGACTATCTTGGATAGGATACCCACAAGCTGCTTATTGGTACTTTCAACCTGTCCATTGGCTTGCGGATTATAGGGGGTCGTCTTGTTATGCTTAATGCCCCATGCTTCAATCAGGCTTCTAATTACCTTATTCAAAAAGTGAGTTCCACTGTCCGATACTATTTCCTTGGAGGACCAAAACAGTAGATAATCTGCTCAAGTAGGAAACTAGCAGTCTTTTCTACATTGTCCTACCTCGTCGCCCGTGCTTCCAACCACTTTGTAAAGTAATCAGTTGCTATTATAATATATCTTTTCTAAGTAGTAGATGATGGGGTAATAGGTCCCACAAAATCGATGCCCCACTTCTCAAATGGAAGAATAGCCATAATAGGCGTAAATGGATGCTTCCTATTCTCTCGACTGTCATGTCTTTGACATGTATCACATCTTTTAATATAGTCAAATGAATCCTGGAAGATGGATGGCCACCAATAACCAGCTCATAAATCCTTCTGTGCCATCAACCGCCTAGCAAAATGCCCTCCACAAGCGGAGTCATGGCACTCTTCCAAAATAAAGGGAACCTCGTCAGGCATCACACATTGGCGATAGATATCATCAACACCTTGCTGATATAATGTATTTGAGATCAAGGAAAATTTCAATGCCTATTGTTTAATCTTCCTCTTCTCAAGTTTTGATAGAGTAGCTCCAGTCTCTCCCATAGAAAGATAGTGTGTTATAGCAGCATACCAGGAGGGAATAGATGCCGTATCAATCTTAAACAATGTTTCCATGTCACTTCCTTCAGCCATGACCTCTTTTGGCTCTTCAAATCCACAAGACACTCAACAATGCCCTGAAGCTTCGGCGACTTGCTCTTAATCTCGTAATCAAAATCCTCCAAAGTGATTAACCACTTTGCTAAATGATTAGGCAGCTGTAACTTATTCAACAACAATCAAAGCCCTTCCACCTTCGTATAAAAAACCACCCTCCCATAAAGAATGTAGTGCCTAAACTTCTTGGTCGCAAATACCATCGCAAGGCACAACTTCTCCATATAGTAGGTGTAGTTAATTTCTGATATGCCCAACTTCCACTAGAAAAAGCTATCGGATGGTACCACTTCTCCTCTGAAATTTGGGCCAAATAATAGCTAATACTATACATAGTTGCTGCTGAAAATATATAGAACATTTCACCCCTTTTTGGTACTTTTAAAATAGGTGCTTTGGAAAGCTCCTGCTTTACATCGTCAAAAGATACTTTGCAAGCATCACTTCATGAAAACTGAAAATTAAAGGACAATAGGTTCGTTAGTGGCAACGTTCTTTCTGCCAAGGCATTGATAAACCTCCAATAATACCCTAACGATGATAGAAAGCTATGCACTTCCTTTGGAGTACATGGTGGACTCACGGGGACTATGACCTTGATCTTTTCAGGATCAGGCAATCCCTACGAAACTGACCATATGGCCTAACAAGAGCCCATAAGGAACTCCGAAGACGCACTTCCATGGGTTAAGAGCTATGCAGAATTGTCTGCAACGCTCAAAACACTTCCATAAGATAATTAACTATCTATCCCTTACAGTGGCTGCCCCCAGATCATCAATGAATACTTTCAACTCCTCTCAGGGGAAATGTCACCAAAGGTCTTGTTGACTATTCTCTGCCATGAACCTGGTGCATTACATAACCCAAATGCCATCACATGGTACGCAAAGGTACCGAAGACATTAATAAACGTCATTTTTATCTTGTCTTGCTCAGCAATCGCCGTTTGGTTATACCTTGCAAAGTAGTCCATAAACGAATAGATTTTCCTACCCGCTAGTTGATCCAAAATTTGGTCAATAAATGACAACGGATAGTAATCTTTAACAATTTTCTTGTTCAACTCTCTAAAATCTACGCAAAGCCAGATCTGATTGTTCTTCTTCTTTCTGATCACAACTGGTGAGCACCATTCAGTATGCTGAACAGGGAAGATCAAAACCGCTTTCCGCAACTTCTGTAGTTCCTCGAACAACCCGTCCCTTAATTCAAAAGGCACACGCCTTACTTTCTGACATACAAGGCGGGTACCTTCCTTTACATGAATAGTATGCACAGCTAGACTGGGGGGAATACCTCTAAGTTTGTCATAGCTCTAAGCAAAGATGTCGCAGAATTCCTGAATCAAGGACACATAGTCCTCTCTCTCTTGCGAACTGAGCATAGAACCCAATTTGATTTGCCGCGAATCATTAGGCGTACCAAGGTCTAGCTCAATAACATCCGTGTCTCTTATTCGATCATGAGGCTCTATCGGCTCATTCAAGGTTATTTGATAAATATCCTATGTATGGACCCTTCCTTAGATCCATCGCTCGATAACGTCTCACTATTAGATGGATCATCTACTGTTTCTAGCTCAATAGAGGATAAAGGAGCTCTCTCACTCTGAGGAGACTCAGGGTAAGAATCCACTATTACACGGTAGGCACCTCGACCTAGAATCACTTGACGAGTGGGTATATCGACTTGATAGTCTGTTTGTAAAATCCAGGGCCTTTCTTAGCAAAACTCGATAGCTAGGACATCCTGCCAACCTTATCACCCTGAAGTCCAGATAGCATTCCACACTCGCAACAGTAACGTGGACTTTAGTGATGCAAAGTTCTGGGTGTCTTAGACTATCATCTGCCATCCTAAGAAGGGTGGAGCCGTCTTTTTGAATTTCAAGACCTAGCCGCACCATCAAGTCCGAACTTATGATATTGACGGAGGATCCAGTGTCCATGATAGTGTGCTTCACTAATATTCCATTCACATACACTGGAACCCTAGAGCAATGCTTTTCAGCATGATCAAACCAATCTTCTCCCACTCTAGATATGCCCAAAGGTTCTACTATATACCCGATACGCAAGATTTTCTTGAATTCCTTGCGTACTCCTGGACAAACTTTAATCAATTGCAGGAGTTTCACATCTGATTTGACTTCGCAAAGAGAACTTGCTAGGTCAAAGTCATGGTAGTTAGCCAAAGTTCTCTTCTCGCGCCAAACCATTCTTTCCTTTGGTCATTGTATTGTTGGCTTTAGTGCCTCTTTTTTGAATTTTGTCTTCTTTCTTGGCACTTCTTTATCCTTCTCGGGATCCACTTTACCGTCAACAGGCCTTAGAGGTCCACCTTCCATATCTGGATTCAAGACTCGCTTTTCCCTAGCATCCTGCTTAGGGTTTCCCTCGACAGGTTTTACAGTTCCTTTATCAACCTCTTTAATCTTTTGCCCTCTTGTTATGGCTCATAGATTAGAAGTTTTAGCATCATTGACACCACGTACAGCCTCAATAAGGCTGACTCCACTACCATGAGGTAACTCCTCCACAACAGCTTTTCCTTGTTGCAGTATTTGTATTGGTCCCTCATCTTACTGGAGATTATTCCCTTGTGCACGATGGTTAACTGGACTAGGTTGTTTACTTCCTTGTTGGAGAGAACTGATCTTATTCCAATAGATAGCAGCTAAGTGGCCAAACTTTCCGCAAATATCACATTTGACATTCAGGTAATTCCTAGGGAAATGTTGGCCACCACACCACTTACAACTGAATCTTGAGGGGCCACCCTCTTCAGGGCCTCGACTCCCTATCAAATTCTGTTGCTTCTTAAGGAAATTGACATCCACAACTATTTGTCGATACTGTTCAGAGATCATATCGGTGTAGTGCTTCATCATGTCCTTAACTTCACCAAGGACATTAGAGGCACTCGACTTGTAGCCGCAATCGTCAATTTGCTATCCCATGGGCCTAACCACTTGATTAGGGATTGGCCGTTGACCTACTAGGACAACATTAGGATTCATTGTTTGGCCCCCACTATTTAGTGAGGCCGTCTGACTAGCCATGGGCATAGTCACGCTAGGAGAAGATGGTAACATAGGCAAATTCGGCATGATCCCTCCTCTCCCATTCGCGTTTGACATGGGATCCCCTTGACTCCCATTGGTTAAGGCCAAGTTATTACCATTCCAAATTATCCTTGCTGCATAAGCCGCTTGCAAGCACGACTCTACTCCTTCTGCTTAGGTAATAGCAGTGTCAATGTCGACCAAAGCAACACTACTCAGCTGCACCTGGATATTAAAATCCAATCCATGTAGGAAGTATTATAACTGGGCAGCCGTTGGAATGGGGATGTAAGTATTTAGTTTACGAAGAACTTGCTTTAATTTCTTGGCATAGGCCTAGACATTCTCATTTGGCTCTTGGTGTATTACATTCAAGACACGCAACCAATATTGTCCACCCTTCTCAGGGGCAAACTCTCTATGGAAAGCTGTAAAGAATTGGGCACTGCTAGTTATGGTTCCGGATTCGAGACCGTGGTACCATACTGTCGCTCTTCCTTTTAACGTCATGTTAAAGAACATCATTAGGTGTCCTTCGTCTTGTATTTGATAATTGAACATGAGTGTTTGAAACTCCTTAATGTGGAGTTCTCTATCTTCTTCTGCTAACCCATGGAAAATGGGCAACAATGCTCCTAATGTCGGAAAATCCGGTGTCCCTGCTGGAATTGCGATAGGTTGTGCCATGGCTACAATCGGATTGACAATAGAAGTTTGTACAGGTAAAACTACACCCCCACTTGTTGTGGGTTGATTAACTAGAAGTAGGGAAGTACTAGGACTTCCATTTGCACTTGAAGAGCTACTCGTAACACTTAGGTTATTAGAACCACTGCCACTTATGCGCAACGGGCTGCTTCTTTGAGGAGAATAACGACTTACGATCTCCAACCCCACTGTCTAGCCCTCTCAGCACATTCTATTTTTTGTATTTCGGCTTGACGGTCCTTGTCAGAGGACATAAACCAACTATTTGGTCCCTAGAGACCCTAGATTCGAGAACCACCACTTGTTGACAGCTCCCGATAGATGCACCACTGATGGGACTTAAAATGGTCCGGCACTGGCTAAGGCACTAGCCGGACCTCATGCCTTCAATAAACAAGCCCATCACACCACACGGCCTCGTGGGCCAGGAGCGTCTGTCGAGGGATACACTATCCTCCTAAACATTAATCACTACACGTTTATAGTCTGTAATCCAATGGATGTTCCGTTTTCCCCGTCTCCTCAGAGGGAGATTATACATATATCGGCAATAAATGCCACATATTACACACACAGGGGCACCTCACTGGGGCTGATTGTCGTGGCCCTACTGCATCTCTCCTACATCTTAGGGTTATGCCCCTCAATGCACTGCTTCCACACATGGATGCATTCAAAACAAACTCTCCTCTTAGTACCAATATATTTAAAGTTCCAGGAATGCACTTATCCTCACTTATCCATCCCCTTTGACACACCGTCTAGACCTATCGCCGAGTTGCTCACTCTCTCTACGTGGGTCAAGTCCTAAAGAAACCAAGTGCTATGCATCCAGGAGCTTGTAATTGATACCATTTAACGATGCTTGATACAAATGTGTATATGATTAAGTGCTCAAACAATTGAAAAATAGCCTTGTACATTGTGCAAATCCATTCTTTTCATGTTTCCATACACTAATGCATAATTGCTGTGATGAGAGAAGACACCGAGCCTTACACTCGTGCTGCACTTTCCTTTATTTAACTTAACACCATCCTATATGAATAATGCAGTAAATACATCAGATTGTATATTATATTTTAGCACTCAAACTTCCCTCCTCCCCTACTGTTTAAGGTTTTATCTCATTGCATAGGTAAAGGGGTGATTTCATGTGTATTTCGCACGAAATAAGTAGTAAATACTCATAAAAATATATAAATAGGGATAACCTAAGGCAAACCCTCATTCTTTATCCTCATTATACACTCACATACACATCCATAATTTTCCTCATCCATTCCCTATTTTTTTCCCTTTTAAAAAATATTTTTCTTTATTTTTTCTTATTTATTATCAATAAAAATGGAAGAAAATAAGCATTATTTTAGAGCTGTGGCTCTTGAGTCCTTGGAGAGCAAATATCTAGATTTTATTGGTGTTTTTTTTCATGCTTTTCTAATTTTAAGCCCAAAAACTCCATTTTTCCTCTAAAAACAATGCTTTTCGGGTATTTTCCATTTATTTTCCACACTTTAAGTGTATTTTTTTGATTTTTTTATTAAGAAAGACTAAAACCAGCAGTAGAAAACATGTCCATCAATTTTCAGCCCATATGAACATTGCTAACCTCATCAAATGCAAAAAAAGAGCCATTTTCTTTGTAAAAATGTCATTACCGTGTATTTTTTATTATTTTTGGTTTTGAAACTTGTTGCAGGTCTACAAAACAGGGCCCGTTTGATGCTCAGCCTGCCTCCACACTGCTATCTTCAGCCCACCTCCACACTGCCATCTTCAGCCCAACTTCGGTTTGAAAGCAATCAGGTACCACGCCGGACGAGCATTCACCAATCGGGCTTCATTCTTCTTCACACGTAGAAACTGCCCCTTGCAGGAGAGAGAGGGAGGAGAGAGAAATACTGAAATCTGATCTCCACAACTAGGTAGCCAATGGAGGAGCCAAGACTGGTGATAGGAAGCGTAGATAGAGTGTAGATCAGGCCCAAGGTCAGTTAGGGGGGTTGTTTACAACCCCCATAGCCCCTACTTCTCATCAAAATGATGGTGCCTTCTTTCTCATGGCGTGGAAAAAAAAAACAGCCGCCTCCTTGATCACAATTTTTCAAAAATGAGGGGGGCCCAAAGGGAGCCCCCAAAAGTCACATCTCTTGGGCTCCCTAAAGCCTATTCACACTTGGCATTTGGTCCTTGGCCTCCCAAGCACTCCCATTTTCGTGTCCAGTACCCAAATTGAAGTCCGAAAAATCCTGGGCATTCATCTTGAAGTCATCCACTACCAGGTATCTCCCAGGGTCTCGTCTGACACACCAAATAATTATGAAAATTCATCAACTGTTGTCAAGTGGGTCTTTTAAACCTTTTCTGGGCATTGCCGCTTAAAATCGTACTGATTGCCACCGCCGCCTTTGATGAAGTCTATTTTTCCCCTGAAATTCAAAATTTTTGGCTACTTTTAAGCACTTGTCGGCATAAAAAATCATCTGTCATTGGGCAGCAAGGTTCTATCAGGGGGACGACTTATGCATAATGCTCTTTGTTGACATTCGGGTGTCCTCTTGGATGCATTGATGCTTGGTCATCATGGTTTATGCTCGGATATACTATTTGAGAGCTATTGAGCCTTGATTTGGATGTGAACACTTTGTTGTTGGTTGGGATTTATGCTACCTTGGTTGACAGGTTATTTTACCTCCAGTTTGGTTATGCCTATTGGTTTCGGGTTACGTCTTTGGGATATGCAATGAAGTATTGACTTTTGGGGCACGACATCAAGCTTGTCTTTGGTTTCAGATCTTCATTTGAGCGGGAGTCCATCTTTGGAATGCATTTGATGCTCCATCTTGGATGTACATATATGACATGTATGCTACCTATGTCTGACTAGACTTGACATGCTTGGGTGTTTGCTCGATGTCCATATGACTGTCATATGCTGATTTATGCCCGCTTGATGCTAGTTATGCTTATGGACCTGCGTATGAAAGAGAATATGACAATGTCTGCTCACTTGAGCCAGTTTCATGCTATTCTCAAGAATTTCACTTCCCAGGGTATTACCTTTAATGATGAGGTTACTCTATTGTTTTTGCTTGGGACTCTAAGTGAGTAATGGGATGTATTCCACACTGCCTTATGTGCTCCTGCTACTATTTTGAACTCGCAGAAGTCTAGGTATAAGTCACGTGGTAAGTCACAAAGCAAGTCTCATGGGAGAAATGCTAATGGGACATGTCATCATTGTGGCAAGAAGGGTCATATACATCCACAGTGTCATGAGTTGCGCAAAGAGAAGCGCAAAGAGAAGGGGAAAGACATAGTATAGGAAAAGTCCTCTAATTGCAGCATTATGCCTATGAAATCGAGTGTGAAAATTGAGGAGATAAATGTCATGCAGACTGATGACTCCGATGGGGAGTACATACTTACAACTAGTTCTTATGATGCTACGCCATTGACCGATGGTCACTCTATGTATGTGCAGTGTTGGCTTTTGGATTCTGGTGCTTCATTTCATGTTAAACCATTCCATGAGTGGTTCCACTCCTACCGCACTATCTCTGGTTCAATTCACTTGGGTGATGACAGGTCACTTGCTATTGTTGGCATTGGGGATGTGTGACTACAGTTCTCTACTGGTAGTACTTTTCTGTTACACGATGCACGTCATGTATCTGCGCTTACACGTAGTCTTATGTCTGCAGGGCAGCTTGATAATGCTGGGTTTTATGTTTCATTTGGGGATTCTTCCTGGAAGATCACCCATGGCAGACTTGTGCTTGCTAGAGGTGCCAAAGCTGGTAGCCTCTATCCTCTTGTAGTTGATGGGTCCTCTGTTGACCATGTTTCATCAATGGGTTCCATCCCACATGTATCTCTTTGGCATTAACATTTGGGCCATATGTCCTTGAAGGGAATGAAAATGCTTTCTGGTTTGCAATACTTACCGCCCCTTGACTATGCATGTTTTGATTCATGTGACCATTGTCTTTATGGCAGACAGACTAGGGATATGCACAAGAAGTTTGGTAGGACATGCATGAGTGAGCCATACACTTGATAGATTTGAGCCCTCGATGCATTATGTCTTGGTTACAAATGTAAGAAAGCCTCTCACATATGATGAGGCTATGCATAGACTCCCTGCACAAGAATATGACTTGGGATTTGGTTGCATTGCCTCAATGCAAGAATGCTTTGCCATGCAAATGGGTGTTCAAGCTGAAAAGTATCCCTGGAAACCCCAAGCTGGCTTATAAGGCAAGACTTGTCGCTAAGGGTTTTAAACAGGAGCATGGAGTTGCCTTTGATGAAGTCTTTTCTCCTATGGTCAAGATGACCACCCTACTCTTGGTTTTGGCCTTAGTTGGACAGCTTGACTTGGACATGTATCAGATGGATGTCAATACTACATTCTTACATGGGGATTTGCATGATGAGATATACATGGAGCAACTTAAGGGGCTTGAAGCAGGCAACTAGGGAGTGGTATCATAAGTTTGATGCCTTTATGCAGTCATAGGACTACATCATGAGTATGGATCTGTGTCTTTACATGAAGAAAGCCCATGATGGCTCCTTGCTTATTTTGGTACTTTATGTGGATGATATGCTGATAACAGGGAAAGCTCATGATGAGCTGGATGCTCTTAAATCTCAGCTGAAGAAGAGCTTTGAGATGAAGGATTTGGGACAGGCCTCTCACATTCTTGGTATGTGCATTAAGCACGAAAAGCATCAGGGACTACTCTATCTCTCCTAGAGGGAGTACATTCATAAAGTCCTTGAGTGTTTCCACATCCAGGACGTAAAGCCTATTGGCTATCCATTACCTTCTTATGTGAAGGTTTCACATTCCGACGGATGAACAGAGGGCCAAGATGGCCAAGATACCTTATGCATCAGCCATGGGCAATTTGATGTATGCCATGATAGCCACTCATCGAGATATTGCCTTTGCAATTGGTGTTGTGGTACGCTATATGGCTACACTTGGCAAGAAGAATTGGGATGTCGTAAAGGGTATCATGAGATACCTGAAGGTCACAATAGATATGTGTATTTTCTATGGCATCCAGGATACATGAGTTGTGGGCTACACAAACTTCGATTATGCAGGACATGCAGATAGTAGGATGTCCACTTTCGACTATGTCTTCACATATGCTGGAGGTGTTGTTTCTTGGATGTTCAGGGTTCAAAAGTGTATGGCTCTCTCTACCACTGAGGCCAAGTATGTTGCGGCCATTGAGGCTTGCAAGGAGGCCATATGGTTGGATTGTTTGGTTCATGACCTTGGGATTGATACTATACCTATGCTGAATTCGAATTCTATGAGTGCTATTCAGCTAGCCAAGAATCTGGTCTTCCATGCGAAGACAAAACACATTGAGGTGAGGTATCACTTCATACGTGGGGTCGTGGAGGACAAGTTTGTTGACCTTGTCAAGATCTCCACTGACAAAAATCCTATAGATCTGCTCACGAAAAGCCTCACTATTGAGCGCATTGCCTTCCTCAGGAGATTGATGGGCATTGGAGAGATGACATTTTTCCTCATCCTGTTGTACATGGCACCTCTGCCTAACCGCCCATGTATTACTACACTGACAATATCCACCACTGCTGCACACTGCAGTGGCGGGTGCCTGTCATCGTCACTTTCTTCTTTATTCTTTTAGTGTAACAATTTGAATAGCAGTCACACATTGTGATCTTTGGAGTTCCCTTTTGTGTCTCTCTCTCTTCTTGCTCTTGCTCTCCGCCATAGCTCACTTGAAAGCTTCAATCCTTCTCACCTTTCACTATTTGTAATTTATGCATACTCAAATCTTCCCATTCTCCTTCAAGACAATTACTATGGGTGATCCCAATCTCGTAAATGAGTTTGGTATTCAACAACTTTTCTATTTCATCCTTCACATCATGAGCATACTTTGGATTCATTGTGTATCGTCTTTGTTTGTCTAGTGTTACATTGGGAGTCCTAGGAATGTTGTGAGTCACAATACTTAGAATGATTCCTTTTAGCTCGTCCAAGGACTAAGTGAATACATCTACATACTCTTGTAAGAGATTAATTGCCATCCTCTTTTTTAATTAAGTCATCAACTATGTACATGGGTCAAGGCTTGTCCCCTTCTCTTGCCAAGTTGACCTCCTTAACTTTAGCAGGTCCTTCAATGGGTTTGTTAATTTGTCTTACTCATTTGGTGCTTACCAACACCACTATGTGATTTCCTTTCTTATGCCTAGCGAAGCATTTGGGTAAGTCATGGGGTTCTTTTTTCGTTTAGCTTTTGATGACTTGGGCTATTTCATTCTCTCTTCCTTGAGCCTCTTACACCTCAAATGGACTAGGAGGTCCCCTTTGGTGCATTTGGTCTTAGGTGGTTGTGGGATTTTTGGATCACTCTCAGAGCTAACTTCTAACTCAAAGATGAACTCACAACCTTCACTGGAAGAACGAGTTTCCCCTAGTGGTCATAGCTCTGAGGCTAATTCCACTCTAGGCAATGGTGTAGTGCTTGATTGAACTAATCTAGCTCACTCATATTCCACTACATCGAGGTGCTATAACCAAGTATGATCACAATTTAACTCGATGACTCCTCTGTCCACCCTACAAGCACAAGACTCTCAAGGTTTAGAGTGCACTCTTATCTACTCAATCACTCATCCATCTGTGGCATACTTTATGGTCTCAGCTTTTTCCTCACTTTCCTCACCATTGGAAAATTAATCTTAATACTTATCATCCAAATCCTTGTACTTAGACTATTCATTGTTCCCATGGCTCCCATTCGTAGTACTTTTCTCATCCTCAATGAGGGCCCACTTATACAACAGATTTAGATCATGCACCTTAATCCATTGCCACTTCGGATCCTCTATGAGATCCTTAAGAGGCTTAAATTTTGTAGGGTTACTAGCTAGCTCTCTTGTTAGGTATTCAAGAATTCCATGAAGTCAAGCTTATTAGTTTGTTTTGCGTTGGCTACGTGTGATATCTTTTTCTTTTTCTTTTTCTTCTTTTTTCTCCCTTTTTTCTTCTTTTTTAATATAAAGTTACATAGTCATGACAAAAGTTTAGTCTTTGTCATCGGAGTGAGGTGGAGAAGGGGGCCTAATAGATTTGTTAAGAAACTGGCGGCTTTGGAGATACCCCTTGAGGTTTAGGTGGACCTGAAGGGTGGTAGTGGAGAGGAATGGGGAGAGTTCAGGGCATGAAGAGAATTTGTTAGTGAATTGGATTAGATTATCATACAAGTTCTCTGATGTGAAGATGAGGCCTCTTCCTATATAGTACAATGAGGATTATACATTATAGGGAAGTCATAGCGGCCATGGGCACTAGATTCAAAATCCACTCCCACCCTTTGAGGGTAAGGCATAAAGGTTGGGTTATTCCTCTCACAGGGTTGAGTGTTGCAGAAGGCCATCCAAGTGTCCAGGTTGGAGTCACAGACCCTTCTCCTCCATTTAGGCTGACATTCGTAGCCAGCCACAGACCGTGGCACTTCCAAAATCTTATCTTGCCAAAACTTGGCATCTTTAGTGGCCCATAAAGTGGGACTCTACTCTCTCTCCTCTATCCATTTCTGTCCAAGCCTACTTCCGATGTTAATTACCTCATCCACCACCTTGACAGGCAAGACCCTACACAAGGTGGTGGGAAACTGGAAGTTCAAATTGAAGGGGCTCCTAGACATTTCTTGCCTTTCCCAAATTACAAGATTAGCGTGGAAGCTCACTAGGACATCATCCTCACATGGTGGGATAGGTGCCTGGGGTGCCCTCACTCCCTTGGCATTCCATTTTCTCCTTGTGTTCTCCGCCATTTTTTTTTCTTCTTTCCCTCAGTGCTACCTTTCTTTCTGTGGAGGTGTCTACATGTTGTTGCTCTTCAGTCCGTGGGAAAGGAGGCAGTTGTCTCTTGCTACTCCTCTTCAACGAACCCGAGTGTATCCACTTCCTGTGAGGTTAGGCCTACCAATAGGAGATAATGGAGTTGTTCTTCTAGGCTTGGGCCAACTCCACTAGGTTGTGGCGGCATCTGCAGCCTTTCCTTCAATGCCCTACGAGCCATTCCCAATTTCTTTTTCATTGCCTCTATGGATTGTCCCTCCTCTACCTGGGTGACGTCCAATAGGGTATCCAGGAAGGCATGTTGTTGGGTGTGGAAGCTCACTTGGGTGGCTTCTGCTCTGGTTTCAGCAAGTATCTTTTCCTTTTTGACTTGAGCGAGATGGCGTGCCAAGGCTTTGACCCTTTTTCCATTCTGATTGGCCCATTATTTTGCCCTCTTGTTCATATCTTCGAGGCTTTTCCCTTGCCTCTGGGCTAGCACTATCAACCTTCATTCTTGATCTTCCATTTCTGCCCTTAGATTTTGCTACTCTTTCTGTGCTGAGGCACAGCCTCTTGGGTTAGTTTCTCCACTTCTCTTTTGTACTTGTGCAAGCTCTCTCCTCCCTCAGCTCCTCCAGCTCTTCGATGGCTTTAGTGATTTTCTCCATTTCAGCTTGTAGATATTTGTAGAGTGCCACAATCTCTCCATTGTGCCATTGTAGGCATCGTATGGCTTTGGTTTCTTCATTCACCCGTGCATGCCATTCCTCTTTCATCTCTTCCTTAGCTTGTAGTTGCTCCTTTAACTCATGAACTTCCCTTTAGGCAATGGTTATTTGGCATTTTTTCTCCAACTAGGATGCCATTATGGCCTCTTTTTCGGCTTCTAGCTCTACCACCACGATTCTCTTCTTCTCCTTGGATTTCTCTAATTGAGAGAGGAGCTCCTTGGCATACTTGTCGTAGTCTTCAGCTGGCCTCTTTGTTGCAGGGACGGAGGTCATGGAGCCTTTGCCACCTTCTGCCTCTTTGGGTCTTGCCCCTCCACTCGGTGTCACAGGCGGTCTTTTGGTTCCTACCAGGGGGGTTCCTTCTCTTGCTCCTTGGCCCATTTCTTTATTCACAAAGTATTGGACCCAAGCCATTAGGTTTATGCCATCCACCTGGGTCGTAGAACTAGGAGTGGAGATGGTGGTGGTGGTGGTGGGTGTCAAGAGAGTGGGAATGGGGGCGATTGGGGCCTTGTCCTTGCCTTCTTGCACTGTAGGTGGCACGAATTCTGGAACCTAGGCACTTGAGCTCGGTCGTTTGTTTCTGATTGGGCTCACGGGTTCCAGCTCGTCGTGCCTTGACTATTGCTCAATGGATCTGCATGTGGCAAGGGCCATGTCTTCCTTCTCTCTTTTTCTCAACTCCTCCTCCTCTTCCCACTTTCTCCTTCTTTCCTTCTCAGCCATTTTGGACTCTGTGCAGGCCTTTTGCAAGTCTGTCTTTTCTTTTTTCTCGTCTCCTCTTCCTGCTATTCTTGTGAAGTTTTCTTCTTCGTCTTCTTAGCCTTTCCTCGGCTAGTTTACTCTTATTGTTCCCTGCCTTTTTCTTCCTCACTCGTGTCCTTTCATTGGATTGCACCTCATATTCCTAGTGAGGTGGCAACCTGCTTGGTGTTTCATCTACTGCTTCTTCCTTCCTTTGTCCCAAGGCTTCCCTGATGATCTCAATGAGGACCCCACTGAATTTGATTGTTGTAGCCTTTGAAAACAAAGCTTTCCTTTTAGCCTTGGTGGCATGAGATTATCCTCTGGCAGCCTTGGATGATCGCAATGAGGACCCCACCGAATTTGATGGTTGTAGCCTTTGAAAATGAAGCTTTCCTTTTAGCCTTGGTGGCAGGAGATTCTCCTCCGGCAGGCTGTCCTCCCATTGCCAAAGCATTTGCTGAGGTCTCAATGGTCTTCCTGACAAAACTGTTGAGGTTCACCTCATCCAACGACCTTGTTACGATGCTCTCTAGCAAGGGGACATTGATGCGGCTCATGATGGTGTTGTGCGGCTCATGATGGTGTTGTACCTCTGACTAGAGAACAACATGTGCACCATCTTGGCTTGGAGTTGGACTTTGTGATTCGAGATATCTACCAATCCAATGCCATAGTTGGTGTGGACCTTTACCTTGTCCATCCCTAGCAAGGCATATACATCTCTTTTTAGCTTCCTCTCTACTTTGTTTGCCAAGCCTAGTGCCTTTTCCACCAGCTCAGGGGTCAATTCAATGTGCACCTGGCGAGTTCCCTCTCCCTCATGCACAATTACAATGCTGCGGTTCCTGTGGAAAGTCCTCAAGAACTGTGCATAGTGGAAGTAGTCCACCCATTGGCTCACTACTTCCACATATTTCTGCAGATTGCATTACTCAATGATCTGTCTCACGGCTTGCTCTTCAATGACCACTTCTACTAGGTTGAAGATATGCCAGAACTTGAACTGGTTGAAGGCTCGTAGCCTGGTTGCACCGAAAGCCCATATTTTGCTTGTTCTTCTAGTCTCTAAAAAATGAAATTTTCTAGCCTTTTCTTGGCTTGCCATGATGGGTTCCTATCATGATGCCATATTCACCATTAGTGTTTTTCAGAATAATTACAAGCAATATGAAACGACTACATACTTGTTGAACTGAAATGCTTGAGTGTAGAAGTAGACTTTGTCCTCCAAGTAGTCCATTGATTTCAAATTTTATTGACCTTTTTCTCAATCACAAGTTGCATTCTAACCTTGCAATGTGTGCTTTTTCTTTATTGTTTTCCTTATGTGTTTGGTTTGATTCACCTTACCCCCTCCCCCTTCTGAAATAAGAAGAATCCTTCATAGGATTAAAGGGTAAGAGGATGAAGGGCCTTTAGCGCACAATTTAAGTGTTTTACTTTTGCATGAGCTAGGCATAGAAATTGGATTATATTCTAACTTAGCATAACTATCCATATCAAAAGGGTGGACGCATACATGCATAATGTAAGTGAGGACATCAAGCAAGAAGTCACCAAAGTCCACTCAACTAGCAACATGCAACTCCTCCTCTCAATGAGGATGTGATCTAAATAAGGATGTCCCTTAATGTATTCTTCGAGGGGTCGATTACGAAGGGTAGTCAACATCCTATAGAAAGTTGGAGCGACATAGGTTGGGTCATATTCAGATGCCTTGATTGTGTTTTGATGTTCATAATTGGTCATTATTTGGCATCCCTCTAGCTCCCATTGCAATCGTAGAGCGCACCATTTCCACAAGAAGGAGGAGTTGTTGTTAGCAAGTTATTGCAACTTCTCGATTTCCTGACTTGTGTCCATGATTGTGTTTTTGCTATACGATGTAATGAGATGCTATTTGATTGCTTGTTCCTTGGATATCTTGGTTGCAATTAACTCCTTGGTTGCTTCGGAAGCTTTAACGAATACAAATTCTGACTCCTCCCAAAAGCAAGGGAGTGTTCATGCTTCAATCGCTATAGGTTCTTCCAAGAGGCCTACATCTAGTCGATTGTAGCTTTTAGCCAATGTCATGAAGGTAGCATCCAAGAGTCGGAGGAAAGCAACCAATTCGTCCCTAGTATTTTCAACTAAATTCACGGCCAAGGTTAGAATTGATCACCACTCATAAGAGGGTCTAAGCCTGGCAAAGTGGTTGAGGTTTGACAAAACTAGAGAGTTCAACAGCTATTGGTCGCAGCTTGGTTTTCTCCTTAGGTTGTAGCTAGGCCTCAAGCTCGATGGGTTTGGTTGTAGTTGTGGGTGTCATGCTAGTAGATGCATCGGATATTTGAGGGGGACCACCGAGGCTAGATTTGGGAGGTTTGTCAGTAGTAGCAGACTACGATTTTGGATGATAGATTGGTTCAAGCACTACTGAGCTAGGCTTTGGATGTTCTATGGACTTAGTGGCCTGATTTTCTTGTGATTTGAGTGTCTTTGGCATGATGTTTCATGTGGTCAAGCTTGAGGGTGGCGTTTGAGTAAGGTCTTTGGTTGTTTTGGCTTTAGGCAACCAAATCCAAGTGTTACCCACATAATAGTCTTGTGCTTGTAATAAGGCCTTGGGGACCCATCGCGGCTTGATTGTACATCCATGTTTATAGTTTCATCTTGGCTTCCTAGGTTTCGGGTGCGGATCATTAGCCTTGTGAGGTCATGGGTTTCTATTCTGAGGTGGCGCTCCCTGTTTAGGTACCCATTTGATTGGGGTTCATGGGCTTCAGCATTGGTTCTAATGGGTTGCTAGCATCAAAGCTTGGTAGGTTGTGACAAGTCATGACCCCCCTGCTTAGACTTGACAGTGGGTTTCTTGACTGGTGGCTTTGCGAACTTGGAAAGAGTCGTGCTACCCTTGCTGAAAGCTGTAACAATCTGAACGTTGCCCATGGCTATGTGGATACACTATGACTCACAGTCGACATTGCAACAAGCTTGTTTCTTAAAAGTTTGTCCTAATAGTGATTCCATGACTGCATTCTTGGTGTTGGGCAACACATAGAAGATTATCGGCACGTTTTCACACTCAATAGAAATTGCAAACTTGCAGTTTCCCAAAAGTGTGTAGGGTTGGCTTCCATAAGGGGTGAGATTAGCATTAGTGGACTGCAAATGCAGTTTTCCAATTTGGGTCCAATGGTCATGGGTTAAGATATCAAAATTAGCTCCCTCGTCAATCAAGGTGTTGATGGTGCATGTGTGTTTAGCAGTGATCATTATGCATAGGTAAGGTATTGCTTCCTCATCCTCACCATCCACCTCAGTGATAGTGGCTAATCATACGTGGACAGGGGGTGCTAGCATTGGGGGATCATGCAATGGGTGCGTGGGAGGAAAGTACTTTTTTATGTGACTGCCATTAAAGAAGCCTATGCCCTCACCTTCTAGGGTTTTGAGTACTACATTGCCAGTTCAGCCGATGGTTCGAACCTTAAAAGGTCCTAGCCTCCGAAACTTTAACTTTTTCTTGTGTCCCTTGACTGAGTATAGTAGTACTAAGTCGCCCTATTGACATGCTTGTCAAACTAGTATTTGTGGCTTTCCTCCTTACATATTAGTGCATGGGTGGCCAGAAGCTGAGTTTCCAATAAGTGTTTGAGTTCAATCAAGTGTTATGACCATGCCTCCTTCCCATCCCATCTTTCTTGAAGGGCTATCTTGAGGCTTGGTACGAAGAATTCCAAGGGAAGGATTCATATGCCAATCTAAAGGGGGTATGTCCTACAGTCATCTTGTAAGTCGTGCGGTAGGCCCACAAGGCCACCATCAGCTTGTTATCCCAATCACTTCATGAAGCAGAGATGACTTTGGTCATGGCGTTTACTAAGATTTTATTTGTGGATTGGGCTTGACCATTTTCCTAGGGGTAATAAGGCAAGGATTTTTTATGGATGATTAGAAAGGAGGACAGGAGGTGAGCTATCACTTTGTTGATGAAGTGTGAGCCTTGGTCACTAACTAGTTTGATGGGGCAGCCGAATCATGAGATCACTTGCTCCCATAGGAACTTAGTAGTGGTCCGAGTGTCATTCTTTCTCATAGCTCATGTTTCTGCCCATTTTATCAGATAATCAATAACCACAATGATGTATTTGGCTTGTGAATACTGTGTCGCAGGACTAATGGGTCCGATGAAGTCAATCCCCCATTTCTCGAAGGGTTGCCATGCGATAATTAGGGTAAGCTCCATGTGATTCTGACAAATCAAAACTTTAGTCCATTAGCACTCATCACAATGCTTCACAAATCATGCCACATCTTGGAAGAGGGTAGGACACCATAGCTAGTACTACAGCACTTTGCGAGCTGTCACGTCTCCGCTAAAATGTCCTCCTGTGATTCCATCATGTGCCTCTATCAGCACGTCATGCATCTCGTTCTCACATACACATCTGCATAGTAACCCATCTTGCCCCAGCCTGTAAAGTTAGCCGGCTATGAACTGATAGGGTTGGATCTTCAGGATGCGCCGTTTGAGTCGGGATTTTTCTATCAATCATTCTGGTAGTCCGTGTTCAAGCACTTGAACTATGTCATTTGCCCAATACGATGTCATGTCAGCTCTAAACAATTATTTTTCATTGGATAAGTAAAATAGATGTGTGTTTAGCAATTCATCCACAATGCCTTGTCTAGCCGCTTCTCCTACAGGATACGAGACAGATGGTCAACCATATAATGCTGCTTCCCTTTATGCACCACCACGGAGAAGTCAAATTTCAAAAGTAGAAGAAGCCATCTATCAATGTATCCTGTAGCGCATGGTTTGTTAACAAGATACAACAAGGCTTGATGGTCAACAAAGAAAGTAAAAGGCATAGCCAAAAGATAATGTCAATTTTTCTTTATGGAAAACACCATGGCCAAGTCCTCTCTCTCCGTTGTCAAGGATTTTGATTTCAATCATAGTGAGTTGTCTACTAGCAACGCTCACTAGGTAATCCAGGTTGTGTTCACCAGGTTGGCACAACATAGCTCCTACGGAAAATTCTGAAGCATCAATGTGCACATGAACTGTGAGTGTCCAATCTGGGGCTCATAGAATCAATGTTGTGGTCAAAGCCTTTTTCAGCTCCTCATACGTGCATTGGCATTCCTCAGTCCATTAGAATATGATCAACAACTTGTATGGAGGTCTAGCAATCAATGCATAGCTCAACACGAACCGTCGATAAAACCCTGAGTGTCCCAAGAAGCACTGAACACCCTTGAAATAAATTAGGGATGGAATATCAACAATGACCTTGATCTTTGAGAAATCTATGGCAATGCCATTCTTTGACACCATGCGTCCTAGGATACATCCATGCTTCACCCAAAACTGGTACTTCAAGGGGTTCAAGGAGAGATGGTATAGTTGACATCGTTCAAAGACCGCTCGGAGTTTTTTCTAAGTGTTCTCACCAAGTAGAGTGAACACATAAGTCATCTATGAAGACCTCTAACTCCTTCCTTAGCATGTCTTTGAATATTGTACACATCAGTTGTTGGAAGGTGGCTGGTACATTAGTCAACCCAAAAGGCATGACTATGTAGGTAAAAATGCCCCATTCAGTAGCAAAGGCGATTTTATGCCTACTATCATTAGGATGTACTTGCACCTAATTGTATCCAAAGAAACCGTCTAGGAAAATGTAGGCCTCCTTGCCAACCACTCTCTTGAGCATGTGCTCGGTGTATGGCAGTGGGTAATTATCTCTCTTTGTAGTTGTGTTTACCTTCTTGTAATTGACACACACCCTAATCTTTCCATTCTTCTTTAATATGATGACATGGGAAAAACCCAGTCCATGTGTTCAATTTTGTAGATGAATCCTGCTCTCATTAGCTTATCAATTTCTTCCTTGATGGCATGGGCGTTCTTGGGATTCATGGGATACGATCACTGCTTGGCCGATGTTGCGTTAGGTGTCATGGGTATGTTGTGAGTCACCACACTTAGGTCTACCCCTTTGAGCTCTTCTAGGGACCAAGTAAAGATGTCTATAGACTCCCGCAATAGAGTGACAAGACTTGCTTCATCTTGCTCCAAGTCATCGGCTAAGAAGACAGGTTGTGGTTTCTCCCCTTCCCTGGCTAAATTGACCTCTTTGACCTTGGCGGGTCCCTCAATTGGTTCGCTTGCTTGCCCCTATCACTTGGCTTCCAACAAGATCACCACCCTATCTCCCTTTCTGAACTTCATGAATCATTTCGGCAGGTCTTGCGATTTTCATTGTTCTTCTATCTATGTTTCTTTAGGCAGCTTAAGCCATTCCTCCCTTAATTGTCGACATCTTAGGTGGACAGGTAGGTCCCCCTTGGTGCGTCCATGGGGGATACACTAGTATTAATAAGGAGATATCACCTCCATGCAAGAAATATATGAAAATACCCCTTATCTACCCCCTATTTATGGGACCTTACCTTATAAAATGTACCTTCTTTCCCTTAAATAATCCCATTCCTTACACTCACATGGTACCATACGGTAAACCCTAGTGGACCCCCTGGGGTGCATCTAGTCTTGGAAGGTCGAGGCATTTCAAGATCTCTATCTGAGATGGCTTCCAATTCAAAATCAAACTCGTCATCTTCGCTAGATGAGGGGCTCTCTCTTGGCAGTAGTAGATCGGAAGGTGAGTTCATTCGCAACAGTGGTGCATCATTTGGTGGGGCTAGGCATGCCTGCTCATAGTCAATTGAACTGTGTGCTCCAAAAAATTTCGATTGCAGTCTTGTTTTGGACTCCTTTCGCTACTCTAAGGACACTCTGCTTGCGTGGTCTGGGGTCTACTTGTATATGTTTGATCATACGTCCCCCAATGTCATATTCCAGGGTATTGATTTCCCTGTCGCTCTCATCACTAAAGGAACATCAGTCCTCATAGGATTAAGGCCCAATTGTATCTCAAGTTTAAATCCTGCACATTAGACCATCTCCATTCAAGTTCGTCCAAGAGTTCTTGGAGTGGCTTAAGATTTGCTGTTGGATTGCTAACTAACTTGTCGATCAAGTATCCTAGGATCTCCAAGAGCTCTTGTCTATTGTTCGAAACTTGGAATGCAATAGGGTTGGGTCTTCCACGTAGGCTAATTTTCCAAAACTCAACATGGTTTCACCTTCATTCCGTCAGCCAGAGTGATGTTGAACCTAGCAGTCTGGACTGGTGGATTACCCCAAGTTTGGAGTATTGCATGGCTTAGCACACTCACTCCTGCCCATGTATCCACAATTTCCTTTCTTGTGACATCCCCTAGAGCTAGGACTGGTAGGATTGCATGTATTTTTGTGCCTTCCCAAAAAGCATTGACATGTAAGGAATTAGGCATGGAGTGTAGCGTCAGACTCGGTATTTGAGTTTCTGTGTCGTGCTTAAGCAAGTCTGTGGTAATTGGCTCATTTGGTTCTTCAACCCACTGCTTTAGCACTAGCCATAGTGTTGGATGCTTCCTAAGCAAGTCGCCCAAGCTTAGAGTTATAGGGGTGGTCACCAATGTATTGAAGATGCTGCTAGCCACTTGCCTCTCTCCTAAGTATGCAGTTCTTGGACAATGGCCTTGACTATTTTGTTGGCCTGAAGCATTTAGCCTTTGTCTAGGTGGCCTAGCTTGTGGTGCCATCGCCTCCCCTGATCTTGGTTGTGGGAGAGAGATTGGCATGCTTATGCTTGAGATATCATCGATCTCGTCTTCTAGTATGGGCTCAACGTCCTTTAGGTGCTTCTGGGCCTCCTTCACCCACTCTTTCACCTTCTTGATGGCTTCGAGTTGGCACTTCGAGTTAGGGTACTCCCCAACCTTAGCATTTCCCTTTTCAGTCGTCCGTGGGGCCGAGGTTTCTTCATTTGCATCAATGACTTTCCTTTCAATTGGCAATGTTGGGGCATTGTCAGTCTTGAGGGTGACCTTAGCATTTGGTCTTTTCTTCCTACATCTCTGGCTCTTCTTCCCAACTAAGGTTCATCAAGGTTGCTAGGCCTTGGCAATGATATGCCGGCCTGCTTTGTCTGTGCACGGGTCATGACATGCAATGGGATAGGTGTGGCCTCCCCATCGAGTGTCTCGACACCAAACAACCCCAATGGAATCAATGGCTTGTCTATTGAACTAGAGAATGGCCTCTGTCTAGGGAAATCGACAAAGAGGTGAGTGATTCCACACTTAGTGCATCTTAGGTCAGTCTTATCTCTATTTATTTGCTCCCAATGCAAAGAAATGTGTCATGGGTGACTGCAAGTCCAACACACGATTGGATCTTGGGTTTGTGCCCCTAGGCCTCTGCCTCTCCCCTACCTAATGCCATCACAAGTACGGGTCACTAGTCCATAAGGATTGTGTTGCCTTCCTCATCATACAACACGTATGGGTTTACGTAAGGGTCGTCGCTGCTAGGCTTGTCCACATGGTGGACTAGAGTATCTCTCAGTGGGTGGGTGGCATAGGGTCCAGGTAGTCTAGGAATACTTGTAGGATTTATTTCCATCCTAGGGATGGACGGCTTAGCATCATTAGGTGTTGGGAGAGCTAATGGGGCTTCCCTTCCAAGGAAGTTTGGTGGCCTATTATCAAGTAGGGTTGACCGTAAGGCTGTGGATACAGGAGTCTCCGAGGTAGTTTACAACGCATGGCATCATGGCCGAACCTAGGGTCCTGGAACTCGACTGCCAAGTGGTTCCCACCACAATGCATGCATTGGACATGTGGGCACGTTGGTCGTCTCATCATCTCATGTAGTTTGGTTATGTCCATCCTAAACTTTGCTAGCTCTTTTCTCAAGTTAGTGCCCTTCCCTTTGTCTTGCACACTTGGGCATGCTCTCTCACTTGACATTGAGGCCCTCTTGGAACTCTTGGTACTAGCACTTTGAGCTTCTTTCCTTGAGTTGGTTATCCACTCTAATAGCTTCCTCAAAGACCCTTACCATTGCATCTCATTGCAAGCTCGAGTGTTAGCCAAGGCTTTGTAGAGCTCTTCACTTTGTATTTCACTAATAAATACCATGGATACTACTCTTTCGGTATGGTCTCTCACCCATCGGGATTCTCTTGAAATGGATCCTCACTTGGGTTACGTAATCTCAAGTATCCTCTCTCTCTCTACTTGACATTCATGAGTCGCACCAGCAGGTTTTCAGAGTACCCAGGTTCAGAAAATAACTTGATGAAGAGATTTTCAAGCCATTGAAATTGGCACGCTCTGCAACATCCAAACTCATGTACCAAGTCCTCGGCCCTTGTCACCTCAGCATAGTCCAAAAGCTTCGGAGCATTGAGCAGGATTGGTAAGGCCGTTGGCCTTGCAGACGTGCTTGAATTGCTCTGCAAAGATGTACGGTTTCTTGGCTGCTTTGCCACCATAGGGATTTTTTATTAGCTCTTGGAGCCTTGGTTAACCCCTAATCCTGCTAGAAGTGATGTTGCTAATGCTGCAGCACTTTGCTCTATTGTCATGTTATCTAGCAATTGCTTCGTCAGAAGCTCACTCAATGTGAGGTCTCCCTCTAGCAGTCTCTTGCTATCCGATTGATTTCTACTTGCTAGGGCTAGCACTCTCTAGATCCCTCGCATTTTCAAACTCTGGCACAAGCTCCTAGTTTGTTGGTCCTAGTTGTATGCAACTAGGCCTTGTAGAGCCCTGCAAGCCATTTTTCCCTCTTCCTTGAGATTTGCTATGATGTCCTCTATAGGTCTACCATGGTGTTCTAGCCAGGCTTGAACATCATACTTGTGCACTAATTGAATGGCCTTCGAAAAATCACGTAAGTCCAGCTTTTTGTTGCATCTATGGCCTGAGCTACCTTCTTCCATGTCCAAAGCTTCCTACTCTACCAAATTGTCAATCAAGTTGATAAGGTTAGGTAGATCCACTACCGCGTTATTGCCTGTCCTTGTTGCACCCGACTTTTTGGTTGTGTTCTTTGCTTGGGCCTACCTTTGGGGATTCGATCACCCTTCTATGTCTTTGGGTCTTCTCTTACTAGTGGGTTTCTTCAAATTTTTATGTCTGAGTGAGTTCCTTGTTAATTGCAACCAGTTCTCAACTTACCTCACTCTGAGTGTGTACATGTGTGTGTTCTTTTCCGTGCACTATGCCAAATTAGGCTTTTAGCTCTTTTCAAGTGTGGTTCGAGTAATGGAAATCAGAGTTAGTGAGAAAACAAAGTGTGTGCAACTTCGATGCTCTTGTCTATGAGTTGTCTTGATAGGGCCGTGTGTTCGGTTCCTAGCTGTTCTCGCTAGATTCTTGGGTTTGTTTGCTGCACTATCCCGTTCAACTTGTTCAGAGTCAAGTTGGGGTCTTGCAATTAGACCACAATAGCAAACACTATTCCAGACTATTCGGCTATGATTTTTAGGTTTGTAACTACTTGTGAGGCGTTCACTTGGTTCTTCTGGAGTGGGTCAAGCTTCTCGTTAGCCGGGGTTTGTCAAGTTTTTGATTTTTTTTCTTCCTCAGGCTATGTCTAATTTACGATGTCCGATTTTGAAAATCGGGCTTCCGATTTACCAATGTCTGATTCTAAGAATCGGGCAGGGTCTGATTGTCACAATCGGACAAGGTGTGTCTAATCGAACAGCTCGAGTTGGTGGTCCAACTGGGACACGTCTGATTCTTGGAATCGGATGGGGGTGCTTGGTTGTACTATTGAGTGTATGTTCGATCTCGGGCAAGGTACTAGGTCTGATTCTATGGTCTGATTTTGGCAATCGGACAGGGTAGGGTAGTGTGTCCAATTCCTTCTTGTCTGATTCTCGAAATTGGATGGAAGTGGTGTGTCCAATTGTCACGATCGAATGGGTCGACGAGCATCCAATCGAATGAGGTTGTGTGTCCAATTTTAGAGTTAGTCCCAATTTGGAGCTAGTCCGATTTTCAAAATCAGACAAGTACTTCCGATCAGATGAAACGGGCTTGTCTAAGTCTGATTCTAGGAATCACTGGGTCCAATTCTGGGGATTGGACACACTATGGAAAGTGCCTAATTCTGTTGGGCCGAAGTATGTGTCGATCACATTTTTGCCAAAAATCTTCACTTAAATGTTGCCAGCACCTACCAGGACTTCTAGGAATCAAGGAGGAGTATAAGCCAGGGGCATCCTATACCTGAATCTCACTGAATGCTCCAACATGCTCTGATCGATTCGACATAGTCTTGTGCCCTACAAGCTCTCTCTCTCTCTCTCTCTCTCTCTATCTCTCTCTCTCTCTCTCTCTCTCTCTCTCTCTCTCTCTCTCTCTCTCTCTCTCTCTCTCTCTCTCTCTCTCTCTCTCTCTCTCTCTCTCTCTCTCTCTCTCATAAAGCTAGGACTGCAAATGAGGTTTTCCCTGGTCACCCAGGACCTTAAACCCTTACTGGCTAGCACCTTAGCCTTTCCAATCACTCTGTCTGTGGCTCCGAGACATCTGAGCCCTCTTTTTTCCATTTTTTCCTATTATAGCCCTATGCAAGTTTGTTTTACAGCAATGAACTGTAAGCTTCCAACTCTGATATATCCTTCCTATCCTACTCTAAATGCAACAAAAATCAAAAGCAAATTATTGAATTGATTTCTCCTACTCAACCAATCATCAAAAACCAAAAATACTTACTTGTAGCACAGATTAAAACCCAAAACCTCCTATCTATCTCAAGCTCCGGTTTGGAGATGAAACCCTTACTTTGATGCTTAATTTGAAATGTGCAAGCGCTCAAGCTTGAATCCATTGGTTCCCCAAAAGAACCAAAATGTATAGGTGAACTCAAATCGCCAAGACCCATAGACCACTTATTGTTCAAGCATTTCAAGCGAGCACTAATGGCTACCTCTCACATAGTCAATGCGTTATCCCTCTCTACGAGTGTAGTGAGCTTACCTTGATGTTCGAAGTTGCTTCCTCTCTCGAGCACTCCGATAGCTCCACGATTTGTGATGCAAGCTCAAGCATCCTCAAGCCTCTTCCTTGAAGCTCTATCCTCCATAGCCACGCACGAGGTGAGAGAAGAGAAGAGAAGAATAAGAGAGGAGATGGAGGAGGGCTTCACCTCCAAGATCCCTCATCCTCACACACTCACTCCCTCACTCACTCACACTCCCTCCCTCAAGCACTCACAAGCAAGCAAGAGAAGATAAGAAGAGAAGACGAAGAGTCCACTTTGCCACACACCAAAGAATGAGCTCTCATTCACTTTTTGAACTTTATATACAAAACCCTAAATCCCTTTTGGGCGGTCATCCCCTTATCCCCTTTTTCTTAAATGGCCCTAGGCCCTTTTTCTCATTGTCCTCCTTTCTTTCTAGCTTAGTCCTATTTCCCGTTCATCATTACAAATTGCACAAGAGGGAGCCTGGCGCTCTTTTACAGACATTTTGGCTGCACCTTTATATTTAAAGGTGCACCTTCTTGCTTTTGGCTTCTTACGGCTTCCATGGTTGCATCTTGTACTCGTGGTGGGCCCACTCTCTTGTGAGGCACCTTTTCCTTCTTTCCACGTTGCACTTTTCCGCTTGATGCCTCGTTTTCCACTTCTTTATCTTTGTAGTAAACACCACCCTTCCTATTGTCTCCAAGGTTGACGTTTCAACTAGCACACATGTGTCGACAATTGTAGCAAGTGGCATCATGGCAATAGCAGCATGATCCCCAACAAGGTAAGCACCATGACTGAGCAATAAGGGTAGCATGTAGCATCACCTTGATCTCCACCACAAGCATCATCAATTGTGGCAAATGACATCGAATGGCACCCTGGAAACTACTTGTACAACAACAATCATGTTGTCCTCAACATCATTGGCTTCCTTAGGCTTTCCTATTGTCCACATTTCCAACACGGGGGCACCACTCCTCATCCTTGAAGGCATCAGGCAACCATGCTCTCCCCTTGTTGTCCATGCTACCAACATAGGGCACACAAAGCCAACAACTGCTATTAATTCATAGGAAACAACAACAATAGACATGCTTTCTCCCTATTGTCAATGCTACCAACATAGGGCACACAAAGCCAACAATTGCTACTAATTCATAGGGAACAACAACAATAGACATGCTTTCTCCCTATTGTCCATGTTACTAATACATGTTAGGAAAGGGCACCAATAGGCATGACCTCCTTTGTAGCCCATGCCTTTTGATTGACCATGCTATATAGCTCACAAATAGGCCATAAACATCCCATAACTACTTGGCTACCCATGACATAAAATTGAGCCTTGTTGCTATTTTTTACAAGGTGCAAATAGTCCATGAGTTTTGTTGATTACCCTAGGAGTACCCTTACCATCATCAATAGTGTTGACAACAACATAATCAACATTAAGATCTTCTATAACATCTTTTGTGACATCATCATCTATGTATCCATTCCCTTATAGCCTTCCCTTCTTCTATTATCTTCCTCCCCCACACCCCATTCTACACCTGCATAACCTTCCACCCTTCACTACTTGAGGTCGGTGCCTTCTCCTCAAATACCCCTCTCTCTTCACCTCCACCATACCCACAACTTGACCCTCACCGTCGTCTGCCACCACCACCATGTAGTTCAAAGAGAATGCCATTGTATCATAGCCATCAGAAGAGGAGTCATAAGGAGAGGAAACCAACTACAAAGAGAAGAGATTTGCCATGTAAGAGGGGGCACCACCAACAAATAAGAGGAGCCATCATCAATTGGGCTGTATACAAGAGAACGAACCACTAATGAACAGGAGGTACCATCATCATTTGTGATTTTCATTGCATCTACATGTTATTATGCGACTAATGAGGTCGAAATCATGGTTGATTTAAATGCTTTACTTTCTATGGAATTTTGAGTTTTTCCTTTGTAATTACTAGATACACACTATGCATAGTGCACTATACACTACCCATTGCACTAGTGCACTATCTCAATCACACCTACACTATAAATGCATTCCAGTGTGATTATAATAGAGATAATGCTTCTAAACACCCCTAGTGCATACGCAGCATGCATCTCTCTCTTCCTTCATAACCCAACACCCTGTTTGCAAAGGAGGTTTGAGGGGGAGTAAAGGAATACAATGAGGCCTTGTGTGTACACTTGCCACACCCAGTTTCACATCATTTTGCACTTACATATGCATGAGCACACTACTTGAGTACAAATTCACATATGTACACTTGCACTAGCATTGACATGTGTAGTTGTATCCCCACTAGTATACACTAGAACCTTGAATTAGCGCTAGATCCATCCCTTGACACAATTCACATCTACCCATGCATACCATAGTACATTAGTTTCACCTTAGTACACTAGAAGTAGTGCATTGCACTAGCATATTTATAGAAGTTCTAATTTTGGTACACTACTATGCACTAAACCTTACCCACATGTACTAGTGCACTACCCTAGTGTACATACACATGTACACTATCCCAATCATGCACACAACTTTGCATAACCGCCTACATTTAACATATATACCTAGCGCACTTACTGTTATCTTGAGTTCAATTAAGATTCCAAGTGCACATATAAGTGCATAGCACTTATTGCTCCTACTTACATGCACTCACAAAAGTCTCTTTTGTCTCAATACCGACCCACATCCACCTTGTTCTCATAAGGGAGGCTTGGAGAGAAGGTGACATCTTGCAATACACTACTATGCACTATTGTGCACTTGTGTGCCTACATAAGGCCTTAAAATGACCCCTTTTACTTTACTAAACTTATGGATTTTTTTCAACTTGTAATTAAAAACCCCTTTTGTAAATATAATCATGTAAATTGTATTAAATATAATACCATTTATTTTTAACTCATGTGGTATCTTACATGTTTTATAAGCTGGATCCCTCGGGGTTTGATAGTGCTACCTATAGGAGGGTGCATGAGCACCACCCTGGGCGATGGCCACATGACAGCAACCATGGCAGAAGGCACCTCGACGGACATGCTAGTGGGCATAGTAGCACAAATGCAATGGCTAGAGTGGCAACACACGTGAAGATGGATGGGATGTAAGGGGTGTGGGGCATTGATTAGGTGAGTGAGCTTGGCAAGAGAGAGAGAGAGAGAGAGAGAGAGAGAGAGAGGTGTTTGATGATGGGGCTGGCATTTTCTATGATGAAGACTAATTGAAACAAAGGGTTTAATTTTTACTAAGCTTCATTACATTCTTTATTATTTAAACTTTTTTGGATCTAGAGTTATTCCTTAAATAGAAATTATATATCCCAAGTATTCAATCTGGTTTTAAAAGAATAAACTCTTACCAAGATTTGCATTAAAATAATTTTTATACAATAAAACAAGCACAATCCTAAGGTGTTTCTTATGTTCCTCTTCTGATTTATTGAAAACAAGTATATTATCAAAGAAAACAATCATAAAACCTTGATCATCTAAAATTATTTTATTCATCATCCAGACAAACATAGTTCATGCATTAGTTAGACTAAAATACATAATAATAAATTCATATTGGCCAAATTATGTCCTATGTGTGCTCTTAGACATATCACTCAAATCCATACAAATTTGATGATATATTGATTTGAGATACTAAAATAATTTCCCCCCCTAAGTCTATCTAATAAATCATCTACTCTTGGAATAGAATACTAAATTTCAATAGTCACTTCATTGAGGGCCTTAAAATCAATGTATATCCTATAAGTTTTGTTTTGTTTTCAACCAAGAGGACAAGTACACTAAATGATCTCAAATGATTGAAGAGGTGCAACTAGTGAGCCATATTTTTCTTTATGCATACCCATAAAAATTCCTAGGCCTTTAATTTCTTGTCTTTCATCATATCTAATGCCTTGAAATGTAGGCTTAACTTTGTCCAATGAAGAAGTGGTCTCTAGTTGAAGCCTCCTATACGAATTCTCCAAAATGAAATCATGAGAACTACCATCATCATGTAGAATAACAACATTAGAATCTTTCATGGAATCCTACATCTTAAGAAAATAATATACTTGGATAGGTATACTTGACTTTCCTTTGTTTGGTACCTTTGATAGCAATGTATCCATAGTCCAAATCATAAGGATATAATCAAGTATTTTTTCGATATTTGGAACTAAGTTGTGGTAGTACTATTGTTGTTGACTCATCAATTCACTCAAAGATTATCAGGTTTTCCATATCAGTAGCAAGTAGACTTGAATCTTTTGCATTGAGCATTAAGGTCTATAGTTTCAAGCTTTACCTTGTTATCTCCAAGATTTTGTTTGGAACCATGTTTTATTTGGAAGTTAGAAGGTCGGTTGGCTAAAAAAGAGTTACGATAATAAGGCTTGAAATATTTCTTCAAGTCATAGTCCTTATTGAAAGGTCAAGATGGGTTAGATTATTGTCCACAAAGGATTTGGGTGATGGCTTGGAATTCTTTCTCAATATCATTGGCATAAGAGATAGCTTCATGAAGAGAAGTTTGATAGAATTCAACTCTTGGATACCCGCCATCTTCACAATTGTATTGTGTCATGCTCTCAGGAACTTCCTTGAGTCAATAACCCCTATGTATTGCATGTGTCTAGTGGATAAAAGAAAAATGATTGATATTGATGGTGATATAGTCTTCTAGGATGGATGTATGCCTTCACTATGATATTGATGGTAATATAGTCTTCTAGGATGGATATATTCCTTCACTAATATTGGCACATCCTCCAATCATCCTGCATTGATATCAATGTTGAGAGCCTTCATCTAACAATTAGATAAATTAACTCAAAATTGAAGAGAACACAATTTACAAGGAAGAAGAGAATTAGAAAAAACATGTATGATACAAGATTGGGTGCAATGTTTTCCCATTCATGGGTTGAGAACCTCCACTATGCATATCTTCATAGATTTGTAATAAGCTTATTTTAATATTTACAAAATAATAATCAAGCCATCTAGGCCTAGAAAATTAGTTTAACCAAATAAATAAATTTGGTATATATGCATGCAATACACTTGCACTAATGAGCACCCAAAAAATACAATAACTCCATGCTATGAAGCATTCAACCATAAATAACTTTCAATGTGATTCCTTTAAATATTTAACCCACATAACTTCTTCTAATAATCTACTTACCAAAACAACAAACATGTTAGTTCCCTTGCATCTATCTACTAAAGCATAATGCAACCATAGTCATGAGTCCACATATAACAAGTCACAATCATGTGACAAATAGATAAAGAAAATCCACCCAAAAAAAGTAAAAATCATCTTCCTTTCATAGCAACTTTTATTACAAGATAATGGAGGAGAGCTCTTATCTGAAGAATTCAGCCAACACCTTTTAAAACATGGGATAAGAAGGCAACTTACTTATAGATATACATCTTAGCAAAATAGTGTAGCTAAGAGGAAGAATAGGACTCTATTTGAGGTAGCTAGGTGCATGCCAAAAGATAAGTAGCTTACAAACTACTATTGAGGGTAAGTAGTTCAATATTGCTTGCTACTTAATGAATCGATCACTTATTGAAGTATTAAGAGGTATTATACCATATAAAGCCTTCTACAAATCCAAACCTCATATATCTCATCTCAAAGTATTTGTATGCTTAGCTTTTGCTCATATTCCTATTGAGAAAAAGAAAAAACTTGATGAAAATTTTAGAAAATGTATGTTTAGTGGATAGTAATGTGAGTAAATCATAATGGATTTATGATCTAATAAAAAAGGAAACTTTATATCAAGAGATGCCATATTTGATGAAAATGCAAGCTGAAATTAGATTAATCCTCAAATTGGACACATGCTCTTCTACACCTCTCAAAATACAAGTGCCAATTACAGCTATGGAAGAAAACATTACTAATGAGTTAGAGAAAGAAGATGAAGTATATTAGGCAAACTTAAGGAGGTCTATAGGGAATATAAGGGCACTACAAAGACTAATATAACAAAGAGGTAACAATTTAGGCTTTGAGCAATGCAATGTTGCCCTCACATCAGTCTTACAACATGATGAACCTCGTGTTAAAAAACTTGTAAATCATTTCCTTAGATAAGTAATAAAGTTTTTATTATAATTGGTGGTAAAGTTAGTTAATTATTATGATCAGACATCCACTCCTACATTGATAAATTTAATGTTAATGGTGACACATTCATCATGTGGGGTGTCAAAAAAGGGCTTAGATTAGAATATTAAAGTTTAACATGGCTTGTGAATCCATTTAGAATAACATACAAGGATACAAGTGGTAGAAAGGAATGGAAGGATAGTATGGATAGAAATGTCTTCATTGCATAGAAATAACACCTGAGATTTGTGACAACTTTCACCCAGTAAGAAAACCATAGGATATAAATGGATCTATAAGCTAAAACTTAACAAAGAAGGAAAAATTGATAGAGATAAAGCTAGGCTATTCCTAAAAGATTCGTTAAAGAACATGCTACTAATCATGAAAAGACATATGCTTCTATAGCTAAGCTGAGCTCCATTAGTTTGTTTCTATCCTTGGCTTCTCTTCATAAATGGAAGCTATGATAGATGGATGCAAATGATACCTTTCTTAATGGATACCTTTAGGAAGAGGTCTACATGTAACAACAACTAGAAGGCTATGTTGCAGGAGGTAAATAGAATTTGGTATACAATGCAAAAAAGAGCTTGCATGGATTGAAGAAAGCTCCAAGAGCTTGGTATAGAAGAATAGATGACCGTCTCAAATGTCAAGGATTTGAAAATAGTAATGCTAACCCTAACTTTTGTTATTGGAGGATGTATCATACCCCTAAACACCCAATCTTTCCATCTCGAGTATGCATGTGACATCCTAAGAATATGCATATTCTGTAGGCATTGCATGTGAATGCCTAGTTTAATCTCATGAAACACATACACATGGACCTCGCATATTAGTTAAGTCAGTAGATACATTAGTGAGATAGGCTGGTCAACTAAGTTAGAATGTTAGATAGTTAGTTAACCACTTAATTAACTTAATTTTTTTTAAAAGAGAGAAAAAAATCTATGAAGGTTCAAAGGGGGATAAGAGGATAATAAGGAAGATGAATGTCCCATAAATGGGCTACCTTGATAGTTGTCCCCCCCTTTTAATCACCCCCTTCATCATAGCCACTACTATCGTCATCTCCCCTTCCCTCAACTTGACTACAAACCCTCCCCACTTGCTGCATGTGTATCTCCATTCTCCCCCTTCTCTCTTAGCTTGCCAACTCACACCGTGCAACCTCTCACCCCTCCCCCCCCCTCTCTCATGCCATCATGTGAAGAATCATGTGCCCCTTTTCCGATAATAAATATGGTTATTATATAATACTACCCCCTCAAATATTATATAAAGGCTCTTCCCCTTCCTCAAATTGACAAATTGGGAACTTATGCTAAAATCTTGGGGGAGATAGAGAGGAGGACAAACAAACAAAGAGAGAGAGAAATGAAGAGACAAAGTTATAGAGAGAGCTTGAGAGAGAGGGGGAGAGAGATAGAGATAGAGATAGAGATAGAGACACACACACACACACACACACACACACACACACACACACACAAGCTTATGATTGGATGGATGCAAAAGGATAAAGACACACCAAACTCTGACTTTGTGTATGAAGCTATAGCTTCTTATTGTTCCTATCTCTTTTATCCACGCTTCTCAGTTCCATGCCACTATGTTGCTATAGGGACCCATAGATATGAGGGAAAGCATCATCCAATGTGTAAACACCATCCACCACAAGGTCCAATTTCTCCTCAAGTTGTTCCATTTTTAAATATTAATTGAAAATTATAGAAGTATGTTTATTAACAACAATGGGTTAAAAGATTGGATTGGTGTCTAGATCCTAGATTTTAAATTTTGTCATGTTATGTATGAAAAGGTACATCTTGCTAGAGTTGCATTTGAAATTTAGAATGATAGGACTAGGTAAGAAAAATTGCTAGCATACATGAGCTTAAAGATGGTTTAAGAGACATGCTTAAACCCCCCCCCCCCCCCCAACCTTTTGATCAAGATCAAGATAATAGTGGGGGAAAGGCAAGAAGTGAGGTTTTTTAATGAGTTTTTTTTTTGCAACCCTTGTATTTTCGTTCCACATTGTTTACTTCTTTCACCCTTAGTTCCAACCATCCTCGCTTTCACTTCCAGCACCACCTCCTATGCCACCACCACCACTACCTGCCATCACCTCCTTCACTAGCTACGACCACCACCACCTTTTCCCCCCTATTTCTACACCACCACCTCCTACTCTTCAAGTGCCATCCTTTCCTCCTCCTCCTCCTCCTCCTCCTCCTCCTCCTAGACTTTAACATTATCCAAATTTTCATGTGTGCATGCGCGCGCGCGTGCGCGCGTGCATGTGTGCAGCGCACATGCCTGATCATGTTAGCACTAGATAAATATATTAGTATCAATATTAGTATGATCAATCATTAGAATGTCAATGAATAAATATAATATTATATTATAATATGATATAAAATTATAGTGTAATATAGCATAACTTTATACTTCATTGTAATAATATTAACATTATATTTATTATATTTTAACAATATTTAATATTTCCATTACACATTTAATTACTAGTATTACTATATGGATTATACATACTATTACTACACATAATGTATTATGTAAACATATTTATACTAGTATTGTATAACCTTATAAATGTATTGTATAAACATATGTTAAATAGCACACTCAAGAGGAGGCGGATGAGGAGGACATGGCAAACAACGAGGAGGAGCCAAATAGACAACAAACCATAATCTAGAGCCAAAGACAAAGGTAGATGATATCAAGGTAAGTTGAGACAGAGAGACATAGATAGATTCAAAATAGCTTTGGGATGATAGCGCCGCACCGTCCTCCTATATCTTTAAATATTTGAATCTTTTCACTCTAAAAATTTGACAATCAATCCTCACATTATTATCACGTGTTGTAATATATTTATATATATATATATATATATATGTATATATATATGTATATATGTATATATATATGTATATATGTATATATATATGTATATATGTATATATATATGTATATATGTATATATATATGTATATATGTATATATATATGTATATATGTATATATATGTAGATATATATATATATATAGATATATATACATATATACATATATATATACATATATACATATATATATACATATATACATACATATATACATATATATGTATATATACATATATATATACATACATACATACATACATACATACATACATACATACATACATACATACATACATACATACATACATACATACATATATATATATATATATATATATATATATATATATATATATATATATATATATAACATTGATATAATATTATATTACTATTAAATGTGTTATTAAAATTATATTATAACATAAAATAATATAGTTTGATACTATGATAATATAATTATACTAACTATATAATATACATAATAATATAACTATAGTATGATATATAACTTTTAACTTTTAACCTTTAATTTATTTGGTTTAGTTATTGAGTTTTGAATTATTATATGGGTTGGCCAAACTCCAAAACATTAAAACTTGCCATTATGCCTGCACTTTAATCCAAAATCTTCTTGTGGAGCTATTTTCTAATTATTGTAACCTAGAGGCTAATGTTAAAATAAATGTTTCAGGGCTAAAAAAGATCTACAATTCCTATTAGAGGAATTCATAAATTTTAAATATTTTATGAGATATTTCAATCCTAAAGTGACCTTAAACCCATATTTGATAGTAGAAGTAAGTAAAAATATATGTTTTGACAAACTTTAGGCTCTAGTTTGATCATATTAAATATACATAGCTTTTAATATCATGCAAAGTCAATTTCTTAAATTAATTGTATCCAAAAAAATATGTTCTCTCATCAATTTCAAGCACTGATTTGGTCAAATATTCTTTATTTTTAGGCATACTTAGTTAATATATTTTATAAATCAGGGAAAATGATTGAAGTAATATTTGATGTATTTTATTATTATTAATTATTTTGGAGATATTCCAATCCTAAGTTGTTTATAACTAAAAATTTACTTTGATTTTTAATATATTTCCTTCAATTTCCAAATAGTAGGTTTCTACATTTACGTTAAGTAACTATTATTTGTTCAATATCTCTATATTTCATCTATCTCCAATAGCTATTATTTGTTAAATATCTTTAAATTTTTATCATCATTAAACGGTAGACCCCCTTGGTATTCTTACCTACACATTCTTAGCTAGTTCTATTAAAATGCTCCAAACTAGTTGGTCTTATTATCCAAGACTATGTTATCTATTTTAGCCCAATTTCAATATATGATTGTTAAAATGTAGGAATACTACACAACTTTTAGGATGATATTGTATAGCTACTACATTGAAAAGAGGAGGATAAAATTTTGCAAAGCATATGATGATGTATTACCTTGAAATTTTACTCATTTTGGGCTTCTCTCCTCATTGCCAAATTTATTTTAAAATTGTCTATAAAACATTGAGAAATACACTAAAATCCTAGTATATGAAATTATCATTGACTATGATCAAACCACTATCAAAATAGGTACTTAATATCATAGCTATTTAGTTAAATTTAAAAACTATTTTATTGAAGAATCCCTATGATTCAAAAATCATTGCTAACTCTGACTTATAATTACCTAATAACTACCTACCACTCACAATCATTTTATTTCCAAAACGAGCACCAATTCGTTACATGAGTTAGTGTTTTATGAAAATCCATGGCTAGATTATTTTTTTAAGGGATGTAGAAATTTTCCATATGCAGTAGTATATTTATATTTTTTATTTCCTTGTTAATGTAGTGCAAATTTGCCACATGAGGTAGACTAGCAAGTAATTTGCCACTTGTGCAGTTTTATTATCAACTATGAATGGTTCTCTTTTAATCCCTAAGAAATGCTATAGAAATTGCTATGAAAATAAGATATTTTTATTTATTTATGGATCACATGATATTATTGCAATTATTACTAAAGTATAGGTTGAAGCTCATTTAGTGGTTTTTAAACTAAATCATTAATCTTTAGCACTTAATTTATTTGATGCACTATCTTTAATATATATCATATTAGAGTAGCATATTTAATATATGATTTTATTAAAATAAGCTTTCTTTATGAGATGCTTTGTTATTTTCTTTATAACGTCTACTTTTACAAAGCTTTTCTAGATTTGTTTATAAAAGCAACAAGATTACATGCAAAACAAGAGAAGAGGGTTTTTCTTTTTGTTAATCTCTTATCCGAAGTTAGAATTTAGAGCTTTTCAAGTCATTTGGGGGTTTTAGCATATTCCAAACATAATGGTGATACCAAAATGCCATGATTTGGTACACGACTCTCTGTAGCAATTCAACAAGCTACAGGGAGTGTCTTAACCCACAAAATTTTATATTTTGATGAATGTTTGTATTTTTTTTGCAATTGAATATATGATATTTATGTAAATAGCTATGTAAGTCAATATTCAATAATGGATGATGACAAACCATGGCTTTTTGTTAGAGGGAGGTTGGACACTATCATGCATTTTTCTCTTGTTCTTTTTGAATTTGTTAACTTATTCAAATTCTTTTATGATTAATAAAGTTGTTTGTATCTAAGATTTGAGATACTAGGTTCACCATGTGGTCCGCTTCGCAACAGCAATAGGTAATTAGCCAGTACACCATTTACTTGTATCTTAGCAACCTTGCAAGCAAAGTATGTGATTTCATTCAACAAAATGGTTTATAATAACCTAGCTTTCAAGGTATGATAGATGAATACTTCATTATGTGCTTGAGTATGGACCTTAACAAACACATCCCCCCACCTAATTATGCATATATGTTAATGCATTGACTAAGACTACTTTAGATTCATGTATCTGGATATAGGTTATTTCCCATGTTGCCACACATGAATGTAGTCACATGCATGCACCTTGATATATACCCCACACCACATGTACCAATAAGAGAGTTTCATGCCTACACAACATATACATAAATGCTTTGGTTATTAAGACTCTTTTTTAGATTCCTTGAGATTGGCTTTCATGTTTCCACACATGGATGTAATCCCCTACACTTGCATTGGCACATAGCCCCACATCACAATGTGCCCATAAGAGAGTTGCATGCAACATGCATGCATAGAGAGCATTGAACAGGGCATACTAAGAGAATAGAGTTTATGCATAATATATATATGTTGTTAGTATTGTAAGATGAAACACTTCACTAGAAAGAACCCTTTATTAATATGTAGATATTTGTATACTTGCACAACACATAATGTGAGCAAACCATTGCAACACCCAAATAATAACAAATGTAGATACACTAACACTTGCACAACACATGATGTGAGTAAACCCTTGCAACACCGAAATAATAATGCACACCTATCTTTTTAATACTACATTCATAACACAATTATGTGCTTGCATATATAATCATGTAAAATAAGCACACATGCAAACACACATACATATAAAAATAAGAAGCATCAACATCTCAAAGAGACTTCATGGTTTGCCAATAAAGGGAAGAATTTGTGCTACCCAAAATATGTGAAGCTATTAGAGCACAATTAGCTTTATAATAACACATTTCTAGCAAAGCTCAATTAACATTGAGGGGGCAATAGAGTGATACTAAATGGTACATTGTTCGATGCTTAGAAAATGAACATATAAAATATATGAATCATTTGACTCACATGGATTCTATACTTAGTATTTAAGAATATGTATCATTAGTTTCAAATAGCTATAAAAATTACATCACAATGTATCGAATATGTCCTTTGCACACGTTTTGTTTTACAAGAACACCAACCATGCAAAGTGTAATTAGGGGGCATGGCCAACAACATGGGCCATGCCAACTAGTAATGATACAATGGTTTATAAAAAATTGGTCAATATTTGTATCACTATGGTTTTTCTCTATGCGCATCTTTATCCATGTTATTATTAGCATCAGCGCAGTGGCTAGTGGTGTCAAAGCTTATGGACATAGTTGATATATTTAGATACTGACTCGATCATCTGGAGCTAGTTTTAATGTTCTTTAATGGTAGTGATGTATTGACATGCTAAGATACTCACTAGGTCATGTGGAGCTGGTTTTGCTATTCTTTAATGGTAGGAACTCACAAATTTGACTTGTTGCTATGTGTATTGGCATCATGATAAGTGTTGATATTTTCTTATTATTGGTAGCGAAGCTCTTTAGCTTTCAATCACAAGGTTAAGGGAGACTCTAGTTCTAATATTATTAGACATCCTTGCAAGAAGCAAGAAAACTCATGATGCAAATTTTGAGACTATTATGATTTCTCTTCTTAACAGCTTCAAAGGGTATATGGTATTTGATAAAAGCCTATGCAAATGGAAATAGAATGTAGAGGATTTTACTCATGAGTACGTGTAGCTTTGCGATAAATCAGACTTCTTTTTATTATGAGCAAGTGAATATTCTTGAGCATTACAAGCATGCATGCTCACATTTGTAGATGTGGGTAAACTTTTTGTTTTGATTGAGTGAGATCCAATACTTAATTTGGTAGTATGAGATATATGGCTGAATCATATGTTTAGTATTCAAAACTTTAGCATGTATGATGTAGTTATTGGGCTATTAAATTTTTATGGAGAGGTAGAAAAGTGTATAAGATATCTTGTCCTTTGGGGTTAAGATGTAGAAGAGGAGAATCAATAAGGTCCTATGGATGGGGAGATGCAACCCCCCTCTTTTGTCAAATATACTCACCTCACTTTTACATGCTTCTGGTTCTTTTAATAGGTAGGTTTGCCTATGGATGAATTAAAGAATATAAAGACATAAAATGCGAGGATGTAAAATGTGAGTTTGAGATATATTACAATTTGCACTAGAGAGATCCTAGCTCTCACTTTTTACTTAATATGTATATGTGAAATTAGATGATCACTATCAACAAGGAGAGGGTTGAGAGGTGAGAGGAATAAGAGTAGAAGAGAGAGAAAGAGTGATGAGGAGAGAGAAATATTAGAAAGATAGAAAAGAAGAGAGAGAGAAACCATGAAAGCTAAGTACAAGCAGGTGAGATGGGAGACAGTAATTGTATTATGATCAAAGATGTTAAAATTTACATGTCTCACATCTTTTATGCACTGTGACAAGGTACTATTAATAATAACTCTCTCTCTTTAACACTTATAGTCCCAACTTCTTATAATCCATCCCTACCCAAATGTTTTTTCCCACAAAAACAAAGTTAGAATGGAGAAGAATGGATGAAATAGAGTACTACTCTGATTTCAGCTACTAATAGTGAAGAGTTAGTTGCTAAAATGAAGGCATAAAGGAAAGCCTCTACCATATACATAATCTAGATGTCTTCAAAAAAAACTGGAGCCTTCAAATCTTCAAGAAATAACCTTTGTAAAGAGTAGACAACTTGTTGTATAAAGCAGAGCATGTTGAAGAAAACTGCCATAACTTCTGATTGAAGTATCCAAATAGGGCATGCCACATATCAAAACATGGCTATTGAAGAGTACTTTGATCTTATGTAGGTGATTGAATTCTAAAAAATAGGTAGGATAAAATTTGTTCTAAAATAGAGTGTTGTCTAGACCCTGTTCAGAGTGTAACTGCCCCCCATGTGACTATGTCTCAACCACCACCAATGCACCCCCTAGGTCAGAAAACTCATCCAAAATGGAATTTGGCCTTTAAGAAGCTTCCTCAAGTGGTAAACCCTTCCACATAATCAAATAATCAATGATAGAGTGAGAGTGAAGCCTCTTTTCACACTGACCTACGACATCCTCTCAAGAATGTACTGAATAAGTCATTCTTCATCCATAAGAGACAGCTTATCAAGTATTTCCACATGAGTACCATAGCTGATTGACATGGAATACATTATGAATCTTAGTGGAAGAGGGAAGTAACAATAAATATGCCAAGTCTCCAATACACTTCAAGATCCTATAGGGCCCATAGAACCTGACATGAGCAAGTTTGTTGCTAGAGTCATGCTTTAGAGTAGAGTATCGAGACTTGTGTACTTTCAAGAGAACTAACTCTCCTTCCTGTGGAACTCCAAAGGTCACCTCTTCTCATCAACATACACCTTCATCTAATCTTGAGCTTTTCTAAGATTCATCTTACATTGTTGAAGAAAAGCTTGCATTCTTTCTAATTCCTCCTTTTCATGAGGATCAATCTTCTCATTGAAAATAACTATGGATAAAGGTACATTGTAGCCATACATAGCCTCAAAGGGTGAAACTCTAATGCTAGCATGAGTGGAGTTATTATAGGCAAACTCAACCAAATTTAACCATGAATCTCACGTATGTTGTATATCATGACAGAAATGGCAAAGGTAAGTCTCCAACCACTTATTAACCCTTTCTATCTGACCATGAGTCTACTATAAACAATAAGCTATAGAAGGAGCCAATTTAGTTCCCATGGAGCTAAATACCACGTGCAGTAATCCATGTAATCTAAATATATGCTCCATGTACTGAGACTAGCCACTTGTGAAACAATGAACTCAATCTCCGTGGGAATTATGGGAATGAAATGGGCTACCTTAGTGAGTCTGTCCTCTTCCACATAAATGTTATTCCAACTATTTTTGGTAATAGGTATACCAATTATAAAATCCATGGTAATATGAGTCCATTTGCCTTCTGGAATAGGCAATGGCTACAACAAACTACCTAGCTTACGGATATTGTCCTTATTCTGCTGACAAGGTATACATTTCATAATATAATCCTTAACATCTTTCCACAATCCTTTCCTTTGAAAGCTCTTGCTAGTCTTATCATAGCTCTTAAACACTCCAAAGTGTTTAGCTGTACGACAAAGAATTTAACTCCTCGATAATTTTCAACTTGAAAGAAGAAGTAGAGGGAATAAGAATCTTACAATTACGCCAAATGAGGCCATTTTTGTTGATAATGTGATTTTTCGTCTAAGACATTGCTATAATTTTTTAAGTGCGTGGTTGAGCTCATAATCCAAAATATAGGCTTTGTGTAACTCATCAATCCAATCGCCATGTAACTCGATCATGGGTAAAACCCAAAATGTCCACATTCTAGAGAGAAAACCAACTACCACATCATCTTTGCCCCTTGTATAAGTGATGTCAAAATCATAGTTTTGTAAGGTAGCTACCCAGCCACGCTACTTAGGGGTAAGATTCAACTGAGTAAGGAAGTACTTTAGGAACCTGTGATCACTTTGAACTCTAAGTAGCTGCCATACAAATAATGGTGCCATTTCTTCATCGCATGTACAATAGCCAACATCTCTTGGTCATAGACATTCATAGCCATCTCTTTATCTGTAAGCTTATAGCTTTCAAAGGCAATAACCCCATGTTCCAATAGCAAAATACCCACTATGACATGGCCATTGGCATCACACTGTATGGTAAACTCTCTAAAGAGAGTCCGGGTATACTAGAATAGGAGCAGAAGTAAGTAATTCCTTTAACTAGTTGAAGCTATTGTTTGCAAGTACATCCCAAAAGAAAGCTTCCTTCTTCAACATGTCAATCAAAGGAGCTACTATAACTACATAGTGCTTAATGAATATGTAATAGAATGACAATAGACCAAGAAACCCTAAAAGAAAAGTAGTGGTGGTAAGTGTTGGCCAATCTCTAACACATAGCACCTTTTTAGGGTCAGCTTGTATTCCTAGTTCACTGACAATATGACCCAAGTACTCACTTTAGTCTTCATGAAAGAGCATTTCTTCTCCTCCTTAGCAAAGAGTCTATGATGTCCCAACACATCAAAAACCTTCCTCGTATGAGATAAATGGTCCTGTAGATTCTTGATGTAATTAAATATGTCATCAAAGAATACTAGGAAAAACTAAAGGTGGAAAGGATACAAAACCTTATTTATCAGACACTTTGAAAGGTAGCTGGAGCATTAGTAAGCCCAAATGGCATCATTAGGAAATGGTATAGCCCAAGATGAGTCCTAAAGGCATTCTTAACTTCATCACCCTCTTGCATACGAATCTCATGATATCTAGACCTCAAATCAATCTTAATAAACAATCTAGACCCCTTGAGCTCATCAAGAAAATCATCAACTCTAGGTACTGGATATCTATTCTTCATTGTGATCTTGTCTAGATTCCTGTAGTCAATACGCATCTTGAAGGAACCATCTTTCTTCTTCACTAATAAGATCGGGGATGCATAAGGTGAAGAACTAGGCTCAATAAATTACATTCATAAAAGCTCATTGATTTTCTTGGCTACTTCCTCATGCTTGTTTTTTGACAACCTGTAGGGTAGCTTGTTGTGACTGGCTTTGAATGAGGCTCTAAATCAATAGGGTGATCCACTACTCTCTTAGTAAGTAATGAAGTAGGTACTTCAAACAAGTCCTTATACTCCTCGAATAGAGATTTCAAAGCAGGATGCTTTGTTCAATTCTTGGACTAATCTTCTACCTCTTTATTCAAGTGTAATACAAAAATCTGTGAGTGCTTCATGTACTCCTTGAGTTGTTTAATGGTGATAAGCTGAAAATTAGATTTACTTGGAATTCCTTGTAGATGGATAAGCTACCCATCAATGGTAAACTCCATGTATAACTACAAGAAATCCATAGTAATCTTCCCTAAAGTCATCAGTCAATCACAACCAAGCACAATATCAATGGGTCCCATTTCCAAAGCAATTATGTTCACATGTACTTCATAATTTTCAGCTAACTATATGGAAACCTGTGGGCATATTTGAGTGATGATTTTCTCTTTTCCATTAGTCATTTGTACTCTTATGGGTTATTTGTAAATCAATGGGAAATAAATGTAACATGTCCACGATTGACTTATTCACAAAACTGTGTATAGTACCACTATCTATCAAGATAAACATGTCCTTTCCATGGATGGTACCCTTCATACAAAGTGTATTACGACTCTTTGAACCTATCCAAGCATCAATGGAATTAGAACAAAGGGGAGTGGTAGCAAGAAGTAAATATGTCCCACCAAGGTTAAAAGTAATATGCCCACGAGGGTTAAATGCAAATCCATCTGCAATCTCATAAGACTGATTGGGATCAAGATCCTTATCATGTTCTTTAAATTTAGCTTGTGCACTCACTGTTGGTTCATCAACAACCTCATCATCCCTATCCTCAAGTACTATCATGTTATAATTCTTAGCCTTGGAACTCTTGAAAGTACACTTTGATGCATGATCAGTCATATAATTTTCACCACATTTGAAACATAGACCCTTTTCTTTTCTTTCCTTGAAAAGATCCATAGGTATAAACTTGGCATTATTTGCTGAATTATTTCAGGATCTATTGTTACCTTACCTAGGCTCCACTTTATGGTACATTGCTGGCTCCACTTTATGGTACATTGTCACCTTACCTAGGCTCCACTTTATGGTACATTGCTGGCTTTAAAGCACTTTGTTGTCTTGAAGCATTGAAAGTAGGGTATGTATGGACTTTGGGACTACTAAATGAAGTATTGGCACCTCCATAATTGCCACCAAAGTTGCCATGTTTAACAACAACCCTTTGATGTCCAAAAGAAGCTTGCATAGGAATGTCACTGCTATACTTACAAGCATACATCTTAGCTAGCTCAATAGCATGGAATAGTGTGGCAGGTTCTTGGGCCATGACATTAGCTGACAATTTAGGCTCCATACCATAGATATACTTATGCAACTTTGCATCATCTCTCACACTCTCTATATACATAGTAAGATTCAAAAACTGACTTGTATAATCTCTAACTGATAAGCTTCTTTGGTCCCACTGATACCATCTTCTTGCTAACTTTTCTTTCTCAATGGGAGATACAGACACCTAAGCCATCTTAGCTTTAAATTCCCAAACCAGAGGCATGTGTTGGAAAGTGCATTTAGGTTGAGAGCTTATAGAACAAGATGGCTACACAAGAATTATGAGATACCCTTCGGCTTGCGAGAGATTGCAATGATGAGTGAGCTTCAGGTGTCTCTTTTTGGTACCATTGGTTATTGTTACTGCTTGTGAGGATAGCCAATGGTTTAGAGAACGAGGTGAGAGACTAGGTGAGAGCTAGTCTGCATTGGATGGTTGAAACTCTTGAAGCAATAGAAGTTCCTCACCTGTCCCATCATCGAGCACATTTGTGACTCAACATTTTGGTTCCATGGTCAAGATAGCAAAATCAACCATCCATAGCATTTAGTTCTCTATCGTGCATAGGAATAAGAAGCATGTCTCTAAGGGATGAGCAAGAGATCGATGGGACATTGATTTTGCTTGCATATCAGTGGCTTCAAAAATGTGCATGGTTAGGCTAGGAAGAGGATAGAGAGAGTTTGTGTTGATGTTTTTCTAGTTGCAGTTGATTGAAATATAGTAATTGAGCATAGTTTGGGAGCACGAATGAAAGAACTTAGAGATAGGATGCATCTCAAATCTTGTTAAGGGATCTAGGGGAAGAACGCAACAAACTAGAGAGTCAAACATGAGAGAAGAGAATATTTCCTTCTAGATAGAATGGAGAGTTTACATTTGAGTGTAGATGTTCGAATGCAATAGATGTTCAAATGGAAGAGAAAGAGAAGAGAAAAAACCACAACTTTGATTTTTTTATTTAAAGATAATAACTAATAAAAATAAAAAATAGGCTAGATAACTTTCAAGAAGAACTAGCTATCAAAGGGGTGGCCTAAGCTAAAAGGAATATCATTGTAACTCTACCTCAAAGGAGAAAGGCTGCCATGCTAGAGAGCAACTAAAATCATAACCTAGTCATGAAAGTATGAGTTAAAGTAAGGGTCCCCCAAAGCACTAGCACCCCTCAAAAAGAAAAATACAGACTAATGAGGTCACTTGGAGAGAAGAGAAGAAGAAGTGATACGAATGGTGCATTTTGGACACACTCTTGAATGCTACCATCTAACTCACCCTAGGAGATAGTGTTCCAATAGGGGATAGCATTCAACCATAAATCGCATCCAAGTCAATGTTGAGAAGAAGAAATAGGAGAGAAAGAAGATGGCTAAAAATAAGGTAGAAACACAAAGTAGAAGCATACCTCGAGGCTCGAGTCTAAATTCTAGCTTTGGCATGTGAGTGTTGAATTAGAATCAGAGGCTTTAAAATTGATGCCCAAGGTTGGGCTTCAACACAAAATCAATGACGCCTTTATCCTTTTTTGTGAGCTTCATTTTGATGCCTTTGCTCTAAATTTAGGCATCAACTTCCAAGAAGCTTACAAGGGAGCATTCTTAGATGGAACTTAAGAGATAACAACTCTTAATATAAGATGGTAAGGTCCCATAATATATGATACAAAAAACAAGTATAAACTAGTGTGGAAAATCACAATAAAAACCTTGGTTTCATATTTTTAAGACCAAATTTTTTTCCAAGATCTAGACCCTTGTACATTATAGTTAATTGATAAAGTTCACCATGATAGAAAACAAGGTGAGCAACAAGCAAGAACTACAAATCAAGTAGTCTTCGTGTCTTTACAGGCTCCCATTTCTCATAGACCAAGGCCCAATCAATGCTTTTTATGTCAGGCCCAATAAGAGAAATTCACATTAATGCCTCAAGAGTCTACACCTTCAATAGTTAGCGGCAATCACTTTTGATTATATTTTGCTTAGAAAAGCCTCGTTCACATGCTACTAATGAAGTCGGAAGAACTAAAAGAATTTGCCATAATCTCATCAAGTTTGGATATGTTGCTTGCCAATCAAAATTGCTAGAGAAAACACGCCATGCATCCTTCATACTCATTCCCTCACATCCAAAATATAACGTGTCAATGAATGCATAGATTTCATTTTTGCATCCTTGAGTATCCAAAATAGAAGTACTAAACTTTCGCAATAACCTAGATTGACCTTATTTTCTCTTTCTTTTGGATCATGTGGAAGATATTGTGGAGAGAACAATCTTGTTGCACCAAAAACATACATATCTGGAAACTGCTCATTCACACAATCTATGATCTTTCCAACAAATTATTTTGCAAGTTGAACACAACTATCAACATCACCTTTCCATTATCAAGAGCAATACCTGCTTTATCTTGTCCAAGAATTTTTGTGAAGAGAAGTTGATGTATATATTCTTCACCATTCTCATTTACATGCCATGATAAACCATCTCTTGTGTCATTCATAAACTTGAGAAAATATGATATACCTGCTCCGAATGGTTGTTCTAAGAACTTCCTTGTAAGAGATCTTATTGTCACTTCGATGGTAGGAGTGATTGTTGTGATATCCAAAGCATCTTCTTGAAACTTTTTATTTAGGAGGTTTAAGTCATTTAGGACATCAGCAAGCATACAGATACAAAACAACACTTTGTAGATCCTTAACTTTTGATACCATGCTCGTGCGCTATCTTTCCAAAATATCAAAATTGCAAGCATTAGCTTGCATAACCTTTCCATTACATTACCTCTTGCCAACCATCTAACATCATGGATTTGAAGTACTTCCAAAACTTGTATATTCATTTCTTGTAAAAGACTTTGAAAAGTTGTATGATGTAAACTTGAGGCATTTATCCAAGAGTAGACCTAGTTTGCGATTTTATTGATATAAGAAAGGCAAGGAAAACACTTAGCTCCATCAACAATGGCAAGGGCTTCTCTATGAGCAATACAATGTGTGCTAATAAGATGAGGCACTTCCCTTTGTAGTTTTGCAACCAAGCCTTCATGGCAACCTTTCTATATCACCCTCCATTTCATTATCCTTGTCTTCATTTTCAATCTCATTGTCTTCATCTTCATCATGCTCTAGAGTGTTGCCAAAGAGTTGACGATGAAGATCTAGATCAACATCTGGATTGTCTTCTAGATAGACATTAAGTTCTATATTTGGATTCACTTCTAGGTTAACATTTGGATTAACTTTTTCCTTTTGTTTTCCCTTTCCAAGTATATCAAATAAAGTTCGTTGACTCATCTATTAACAACGTTTTAAAAAAATATTTCAATAATGGTTTTCAAAATTTCTGATCTTTCTCATATAATTTGAATAGACATATACTTGGAAGAATTAGAACTCTTACCTTGATGCTTGTAAAAGGGTGTCTTGTAAGTTGGCTAGAATCCTCACAAGGGTTGATATACTAACTTAATCAAAAGCCTAAGAACCTGAAATGACATATAAGTTTCAACTTGTAAATATTACTATATTAGGGTGTTGTGAGATTGTATGAATATCTTTTGATAAACTAGAAAAGAACATTATACAAATGAAAAATATGTCACTGCTTTACCTTACTATGAAGATTTCTTCAGTGGAGGCCAGCACCCAAACTCTCGGGCCTCGACTCTCGTATGCTAAATCCTGGTACAGTGGTAGTGTACTCGATTTCACAGTCAGAGAGGGATGATGAATCAGACACAACAGCGAATGATAAATCCTCTCAATAATTGATCTTTGACAAAGGCACAGGCACTACCAACTTGCCAAGGGAATATATACCGCCACATTGGGCAGCAACAGGCTAAGACTGAACCGCCAGGGGCAGTTTGGGGTAGCAGCAGAAATCAGTCCGTCTCGACTCCCTGACCTTCAGCCTTCAAGCTTCGATTTGATCTTCTTTTTGCAGGAAATTGAAAGGTTGCACTAGGTCACAGACCGATGAGTCGGAGTGTTTAAATTTGAAGCCCATTTTGGGCATCTTGAGGATTTTGGGCGTCAATTGACACCTAAAAATTAAGGACAAGGGGTCACAATGAAACCTAAGAATTAGAGTAAAAGTTTCAAATGAAGTTTGCTCCTATGGGGTAAGGTGTCATCATAGATATATATTAAATATGTATACATACGTAAGGACCTAAGGGCTAGGGTTCAATGTCTTGGGCTTTCACCTATAAGCTATAGCCTATAGCCTATAGGACCTCCAAGGCTCCAAGCTCTCACTAGGGGCTCAAACTTAGGGGCCCTCAAGTCGATTAATGTCTAATCTAAAAGAGCATGCCTGTAATAGACACCTTGGAATGTCGACTCTCATTCGATTCATGACGGCCACCACGTTCACGAATGTGCCCTTTGCAATTCATCTGTACATTTCCACAGATATCATAGCATATCGATAGTCGAATGTGCTTTAGAATGCCGCTTCCAAAGTTGAACTCTCTACAATCTGATGCCAAGATATATGATTTGTTTCTTTTCCCTTTCTTAAATCAAATGTCTATGAGTCAAGTTCTTTGTCAAATGCATGAAAGCATCAACTTACATAGTTAGAGCTAAGATGATGATGTATTTTCCTTCTCTTTGAAGAGCCTTGGAAGGAGCACCAAAATCTTTGGAACACCTCATCACCCCTCTTGTCGATAAGACTCAAAAGCTCACTTGTTCCATCATCTTTTCCCTTGTTCAGGTGCCGAACAATCGAATCAAATGCCTTGGTTCTGATGAAACTTTGAGTTAGGCCATCAAACCGAGCTCAATTGTAATGCTTATCTTGACCCCTAATGAATTAAATGAACATGAGGTTACCCTTTTCTGAGAGTCAGTTGAAGACAAAAGGTTGTGTAAAACCATAGCATCATCTTTTTCCTAACACTCAGGCTAGGGCAATCCCTACTAGACACTATTGTGGGACACAAGTCGAGGACCTTTCTTTGTATTCTAAGGATTGAAAATAGTAAAATTGAATTAGGCCTTCTTGAAGATGCATGAGACTTGTCTCACCTTGAGGTTACAAACCTTGCTCTCAAACTAGTTGAACATAGTGCTCAAATGAGAGTAGTGTGCATCCAACCAAAGTACCCTAGGAGGGGAAGACAAACAAGCAAAGAAGAAAGATCAAGGTAAAGGTACCACTCCCTCTCTTTCCAATTTTGAAGAGTAGGCTACCAAGCAATTGTAAGCTAAGAACTAATCGTGTATCCAAGGAAGGGAATCAGGCTATGGGCAAAGAAAGATTACACATGTTGTCAATGTGTATGAGTTTGGATGAATTTGGGTCTTTCTTACTCAAATAAACAATCGAGACCTTGAGATGGACCCACATATATTCTTTCCAATGACCCATCTATATTCTAGGCAAAGGGAAATCTCTTTTACCTGTAATAGCATTTAGGGTCAGTAATGTTGACTAAACATTGTTCAAGGTTGGACTTTGACATGCATCTCGTGATATGCTTTATGGTCCTTGTGAGCATTTCAGGTACATATCCTACTTCCTCGTGCTTGTGACATCGAAGAATGTCTTATTCTTTCCATGTCTTGTTAAAAAATTGGCCCACTCATCTGAAGTCTCCTTGTTTGATTTCCACTATCAATATGCAAAATACATAAGCTGATTGTTTTGACCAAGTACTCAAGGCACTTAGCATGTGTCTCTCCTTGACCTATGAGTTTTAGACCTATACCCAACATACCACTTTAGCTTGCGCACTAAAACAATTACTCGAGCCAACCTACAAATTGAATCCATATCCTAAATCAGAACACCCATTTGAGGCACATGCAAACCCCATGACCCTGCATGCTAATGCACACAAGATGCTTAAACTTGGTCCTCAAATGTCCTTAAAATTTGTCTAGAACCTAATTGTACAAATGGACTTGGAGTGCTTATCGAATTCTTCTCAATCTTCCACAAGAACTAGACTCAAAGTAAGACCCATGCTTGAACTCAACTAGATTAGAACCCATCTAGCAAACACAACCCGAAGAGAGTACCAATCAAGATTGAGGAGTGCAATCACTAAGAGACTGTCTAGAGACATGTCGTGAGAGCAACTTGAGTGGGTAGCAAACTAAAAGAAATGGACAAAACTTTAAACCTCTCGTGAGAAGAGTGCTAAGAGTGATAGTTCTAATTGTGGACTTGACTATACCTAGGGAACAATTGACTATGAGAGGACTTAGCTATGCCTTAAATTACCCTCATGAGTAGTAGCAAAGGATTGAGTCACTAAGAAGAGAGTAACAAATTCATGAAGCATAAGAACGCATTATTGTGGTCGATGTTTGTCTCTGCTTTGAAAAGGAAAGATAAACATCCTACTTGAGCATGATCACCGTGAAACCATTTGCATTGCATTAAAACACATTAATTATGGAAAAGAAAAAATACTAATTGAGCACATCACACTTGCACTCTCTAACATGAATTGAAATATGTAAATTGAAAAGGAAAAACACAAGAGAGATTTTACCTGACTCAAAATAAGGGGATTGGAAAAAACAAAGCAATCAAACATCCATCACTAAAAAGCTTGATAACCATGGATTAGGAAGGGAAAAACACTCGAAACAATGGACCCACCATCAAAAATTACCTTAAGAAGATGTCCTAACCATCAGCGCACCTTACTAGCCGCCGAGAGCTACAAAGGTGAGGATCAATTCGGTCCCAAGTGAGCAACTCATGGATCACTCAACAAACCCTAGGAGCAAAAAGTGTCTTCCTCAAGAACCACTACTCCTTCTCTAACCTGATCAGCCTCATTGTAACTCTCGTCTAACAACAAGAGTTAGAGCCCTTATCTACTTTTGAATCCAATGTAGACCCTAGCAAATCCCCAAAAGAAATCCAATAACTATTATAGAAATATGATCAGAAGATGAGGGTAGTGCACAAGGGGATATTGGCACATGAAATACTAATTGAACTAGAAGAGGAGAGAAGGCCAAGAAAGGACATGTTATAGCAAGTTGCAAATTCAAGTACAAAAACTTAACAAGCAAAGGAGAGAATCAAAACTAAGCTAGGTCAAGTGAATATCGGCATTCGCAGGAAGAACTAGACCAGAAGCCAATGCCAATATAAAGAAAGAGCCCTTGAGGTAGACCTCACACCACTCAAACTCTTAAATAAGAGGCTGCTGGATAATTTGGCTAACAAATGGAGTAGCACAACATTGGTCTCCTCAATCTTAGTAGGGTGAGGAATTGCACCCAACACCATGAGCCAAACAAAAAACTTGATAGTCACAAAACAAGTCAAGAAAGAAGCACAAGATAGGAGACGACCCTTACACCTTCATTCAGCAATTTGAGCAAGTTTGCAAGACCAACAGCCTCTAGGATGCTAGTCAATGTGCACAAGCTTTTGCATTGTACTTAGGAGAAAAGGGATGCACTTGGTTCACTAGCCTCAATGATATGGAATACAATAACTTTAACACACTCAAGGACCTCTTCATCAAGAGATTCTTGAAAGTAGGATATATTGATAACCTGATTGTCAAATTGATTTGAACATCACTTTTAGAAAGATAGAGAGAAGACCATGATTACATTACCAACATCCAAACCCCCAGAAAGCAATCTGATCTATATTCAAATGGAATCAAGGATGAGGAACTCTAAAGAGCACTAGCAAGCAATTCAAGCTTCCAAAGAGACACACTAGCCAAAGTGTTAAAGGAGTTGGTTCGTGTGGATCACCTACTAAAGGAAAGGAACACTAAGGCTATCCAGGCACCAATAGGCGTCATCACCATTCACAATGAAATATCCGCAAACCATAGTGAGCAACCTACCACAAGCTCAAGACAAAGGGAAGAGCTTGGATCTTGTAAAGGAAATGGCAAATTTCATGCGTTCACGACTTCAAGGTGTTTCTCTGGCGACGCTGCTAGGCACGCAACTATCTTTCAGGAACTATCCAGAGGATGCCTTTCTACTGTACGCAATGTGCTAGGGTTTTACTGCTTGCATAGGTCAACTCTTAATTTGAGAGTAGGAAGCTCATGGAAAACGTCCACTATAGCCACCAATAAAAATGAGATGCTTGGAGCTACAAGATGTCACGGCCATGGCTGGCAATAGAGACGGCCAAACCCTAGGATGCATCATATCAATATGAGAGAGATATCAATGAGATATATATATATATATATATATATATATATATCAATGAGAGAGAGAGAGAGTAGCTGAGTTGAGCCTAGCCATGCTCGATTGAGCTTTGATACCATGTTGAAAATTTCATGGATCTAGAGCATGGCTATGGTGGATGAAACACAAAGACAATGTTCATGATGACATAGATAAGATAGACCAATTGTTACTCAAGTGAATTAGGTTCCAAGATAGATTAGCTTGGACTCATAAACACAATCTTAAGTATGATACTAACTATAACTGAAAGGACAAAGTACAATTGTATTCCATTGAAAAGTGAACCAAGTACATGTCTTTATAGCTTTCCAGCTTCTCCACTCTCCTCACTGTGCATATGGGATTCAAGACATCTCTTCCTATAGCTTCTAGAGTATGCATCTTTGGCATATCTCCTAGCCTCTTCAGGGCATACATCTAGCCTCTATGGCCAAGCATCATTTGCTATTCTCAACATAAATATAATGAAAATTCAAGTCAATATAAACCATGACTCCTATATCTTGGTTACCATAGCAAATGCACTGTAGTGTCTTTAAGGTATCTTAGGATACCCTTTATTATGTCCCAATGTTGCTTGCTAAGTGTAGCCATATAACGTGCCATAACTCCCACTACAAATGCTATGTTAAATTGAGTGGCTATCATGGCATACATCAAACTACCCACTATAGATGCATATGGAATCTTGGCCATTTTTTACCTCTCATCATCTAATTGGGGACAATCAACCTTACTAACCTTCACATGAGAAGGTAAAGGATGACCAATAGACTTACCATCCTTCATATGGAATCACCCAAGCACTCTATGAATGTACTCCTGCTAACATAAGTAGAGAAGTCCCTTAAAGAGATTACACATTATGTGCATACCAAGTATGTGTGAGGCATGCACCATATCCTTCATCTCAAAGCTCTTCTTGAGCTAGATTTTTAAAGCATCCAACTCAGTAGGAGCACTCCCAACAATAAGTATATCATCCACATGAAGCACCAAGATAATAAGGCTACCATTATGGTCCTTCTTCATGTATAGACATGGATCCATATCACTATGGGAGTATATGAACTACACTTGTGAGGTTTGTAGCAAGTTTACAATAGCAACAAGCAACAACAACATGATGATTAGATTGAGAATTTGATGTAGGAGAATATTGGGATATTGTGAAGAGGTTCCATGCTTATAGACAGATAGCAATATGTTAGACAAAAATAAGCATTAGCTACCAATTTTTTAATTTAATTGAACTCAATTTTTGCAAAAATAAAAGCAGTATTTCCTTCAACTAAGACAAATGAGATATCATGTATATGTGTTACTATTAAAGAATATTAGTCGGCTATGTAGTGAATAACAATTATAACTAAACTTTTAATCATGTTCATGAAATTATGCTAATTGTCCTTCTAGTAGAGAAAATTGTGACCTCTCTTTGGTATACAAAGGGGATTGATATATACAAAAAGTGATTGCATGCAATATATCTCAATCTAAATTAATCTAAAATTCTTTCTATATTATTATCTATTCCTCAAATTCCATAGAGCAACATATATCCCAAGGTTTAAGGATTATCAAGAATGTAGCAATGTAATGAAGTTCAAAGATACCATGATTTACCAAAGCACCAATTTTAGAAGCTCCCAAAACAAGAAACTTTAAAAAATGGTAATCATCAAAAAGTATAAAGTGATAATCACCAACTAGAATGTAAGAAGGAACCCATTCCTTACTCCCTTTTGGCCATCATGACTACAATGCAAAAGGAAAGAAAGGTGAGTTTACTACATCATACTCTTTGAGATTTCTCATGTGCTTCCATAACTCCTTGGGTTAGCTATCATGGGGAACAAAAAAACTTAGCTTATTAGGTGCCACCTTAAATACAATTTTTATTTCCATAATTAGAAAGAAGGGTTGTCTTAATAAGCATCAAACTATATGTGATTCTAAGGAGCCAAAAGTTCTCTTAATGATCATCAAAGTACACACTATGGTGCCCTTCTTATTAGGGATACATATAAAACCTATCACGATTTATGGAAAACATTGATTTATAGTTCATAGTACATCGAATAGTGCTCAATCACTAGAAGCTTATCATACTAAGATGTTAAATTCCATAAGAATACATAGCAATCTCTAAGTTATGATAAGAAGATAACAGAATGTAACGAAATTCATAGACTAATTATTGCATATTGTTATCAATTAACATCTTATACTATGTTATTCCCTCGTGCACGTGTAGAAACTCAGAGAGAGAGAGAGAGAGAGAGAGAGAGAGAGAGAGAGGGGTAAAGTTCAAGATTGATTAATCTCAACGAATGCTTATGTTGCATCTTATATCTTATGTTTGCAATAGTAGGGCTCAAAAATTTCCCAAATACATTTTCCAATACCAATGTTATGCATGTATCCCTAAGTAATGAGAGGAATAAACTACTCCATAGCCACCTCATCGATGAAATTGTAACTCATTAGATGTGTTGATGCCAAAGTGGTGCCAATGTCATGTTAATGGCCATTGTGTGATAATGCGCCAATAGTAAACCATCACATGCTTCAAAAACCCTTAGCGCATATCAAATAATTAGGCCTAAGGTGTCTATTCGTTTTGCAATTATTAATGTGTAGTGCTAGTATATAATGATCTTGATGCAAGTAGACTAGATATGTTTCCTTGCAAGTGGATGTCCCAAAAGATGTCGATGACATGACTTATGCAAGAGTAGCTACATGATAACAATAAAACATTTAGTTTCATTACACGATTACACACATCACAACTTGGGCATACAAAATTCCAAGATGGGAGCCAAGTAGTTAGCAAAAAAAAGTATATGCAAAATAAAAAGGATCTACAATTATGCCTACTAAATATGCCATCTAGCTTGACAAAAAATGGTTAATACATCTCCACTAGAAAGCTTGGGTTGGTGGATGAGCACATCTTCATTTTGATGAAGGCCCAAAACATACATGAATACAAAGTAGAGATGTTTTCGTGATAGGTAAGGCTTCCTAGCTACACTCAAAACTATTTCAAAAATCAAGGCTCATACAAGGAGGCTCTAGTTTAGTATGCACATCATACAACTACTATCCATGGCCACACATGAAACATCTCGTGCTTTAGGTTTTTAAGAATAACTTCATTCACAAGGGTTACAATTCTACTTTCTAAACATACAATATTTTTATCTAAATTCAATCATAAATATGTAAGTATATCATGTGGGTTCAAAAAAGGGGGTTTTACAAATACCATTTTTACATATTATTTATATATAGAAGGATACCATATAAAAGAGTTGTTCACATATTGATAGAAAAGGGTATATTTTATTTAGAGAAAATTTTGAGATAAGGGTAGTTCTAGATAGGCATTGAACATATGTGGTATAGACTCTAAGGCATTTACATATAATGAACCCCCCGAGGGGAGGGGGTAGTGTGTGTAATCACTTTGTAGACTTTGATGATATGGGAGTTGGAGGGGGAAGGGTAGAAAGTAAGTTTTTTTAGTGAACCTTTTTTTATAACCCTCTATATTTATTCAAGAAACTTGATTCTTGGGAGGAAGAAGGCAAGGATCTATAAGAAAGAGACCAATAGTGGCTATGGAGTACCAAATGATAATGATGACTTTATGGTTATGACTATGACTATGGAAGAAAGAACATAGTGGAAAGGTTTGATGAATGCATTTGTACAATACCAAAAGAAGTAGTTCTCAGATAAATTTAAATTTTAAAAAAATTAAAACTATACACAACATGAAATGAGTGTTTGGAGAAAGAACGAACCTTTGGGAGATAAGCCTCATTATGGTGGGCCCATTGGGAAAAGGGAGTGGAGAAAATTTGCACATCACTCCCTCTTCGATTGGTCAACCTCAAATCCCTTGCCATTAAAAAATTCATTAAATTTTAAGACAAAGGGACATTTTTTAGTCCATACGTCCCCTAATACACTTCACAAAGTTTAAGAAAGAAGAAGGAGTCATAGTAATGCTTAGCAAAAAGAGAAAAGGTGAGTCCAATGAACCCATTGAGGGACTTACCAAAATGAAGAGGATGAACCTTGCAAAGAAAAGGGAGCCCACTAAACCCTTCTTTATTTTATAGAGAACCTCAATGCTAAGGATGAGGCTCGTTAGCTTACTCAAAGAATATTGAGACATGTTCTCCTTTTGGAACTATATTGACCTTAAAGGAATACCTCCTCAAGTACTAAAACATACAAACTACAAAACTTTAAGGAATACCTCCTCAAGTACTAAAACATACAAACTACTAAACATTGATGCCAAGACAATCAAAAAATGAACTTAGTTAATGAATCCTCACTGTGCTCACCATGTTTGGGAAGAGATAGATAAACTTCAAAAAGCAAGATTCATTTACAAGATTGAGTGTACATATAGTACTCAAGAATAACATGAAGGTTCAAGTATGCATTAATTGTTAAAATATAAATGCTACAACCAAGAGAGACCATTATCACCGATTGTCATGGTACTCAAGAATAACGGGAAGGTTCGAGTATGCATTAATTTTAAAATTTTAAATGCTACAACCAAGAGAGAATATTATCCATTCTTTTACACCAATCATATGATCAAGTGACAATCAAGGACATATACAACTTCCTTATTCACTTTTTAGGATATAACCAAGTATAAGTCCTCTAGGATGCTAGATATGAAACAATATTTGCCAATGTGTGGGAAGTGTTCACTTACATAGTGATACCATTTGGTTTAACTAATGCTCTAGTCACTTTCCAAAGATTAATGTATACTATCTTTAAAGACATGCTAAGAAAATAGCTCAAGTTATTTGTAGCTAACCTCTATGTCCACTCAAGTTGGAAGGAACATCTTAACAAGCTTTGACTAGTCTTTGAACAATGCAAGCTCTATCAACTATCTCTAAATCCAATGAAATGTTAATTTTGGGTAAAACAATATCATCTTGGGCTATTGGTATGCAAGAATAGCATAGCAACCTGATACAATGGAAATCCAAGTGACAATGGATCTTCCACCACTTGTGAATCAAAAAGAGATCTAGTGCCTCTTACAACATATTGGATACTACATGCACTTTGTGTTGGACTATGTTATGATAACAAGACCTCTATATAAGATTCTAGTTATCTAGATATGGACCGATGAATGTTAAGTTGGTTAGGAGGTATTGAAAGAGGCTATTGTACCTAGATAATAATGTTCTAGGTTCACATTAATGTATCCAAGATTGCAATCGGATCAATATTGTGCCAACCTAATAAGCACGATATGAATTTTCTTGTAATTTTTTTCAATAAACAACTCTTTGACTTAGAAATGAACTATTCAATCATTGAAAAAGAGGGATTGAAATGGTATATGTTATTTAAAATATTGGACGTTATTTACTCATTAGGGGAGTTTTGAGGTCTTGAAAAAGCCCTAAAATTATAGAGAGTGACAATATTTGAGAAAAAAAATTTCAAAAAGTTTAGATTTTGATAAATAAACATATCCAAAATCATTAACAAGTCATTATCATCACATTGTCGTGGCTTACATCAAACTTAAAAATCTAGGTGTCCATAAAGGTGACAATGATGGCCCCAATAAAAGACTTTTTAGGCACTTAATCTTGTTTTAGAGAATGATATTTTTAGATTGGATAATCACTTATTAACAAAATAAAGATAGGATTTGTTGTACAAACTATAGGATTGTCAACAAAAGATGAAGGGGTGGAAATCATGCCGCTACACGAACATAGTGTGAAAAACCTTGGAGTGCATTATCATCCACCTTTCTTATTGATCTAGAGAGTCAATGTCATATTAGTCATTAGTGTCTATAGTATGGATAGTTCCAAAATACAAGATTATTCATTGGAAAACATATCAAAGCATACCAACAAAAACAAACTATTTTAGGCATTTGAAATTGACAAAGATCTTTGAATAACATTGAGAATCTCAAATGAGAAGGAGATGGCTACACTAAAAGTATCCAAGAAGCAAGGTACACTTTTTTCCTTGAGAAATGTTGAATATGAGTTTGTTATAATTCTATTTGATTTATAATATCAATCTTATTTATTTCTCTTCTTCAACGAAATGTAAGCAATATAGATGCTTCAAAGGCATCTCAATTTTATTATCACCTTTTGATTTTAGTAATCCTAAATGGTATTCTTAATAAGAAGAATTTTAAAAAGAAATAAAGAGAAAATTCTTGGATTATTTCATTAAGTATCATGCTTTAGATAATGAGCTAATGTAAGAGACTCTAGATAATATTATTAGTCAATATGCATATACACAAATTTTTTAGCTAATGTAACTAAAAATGAAATAAGGTCATGTATGCAATTGTTTACTTCCAAGGCCATTGTGGTGAAGACTATCAGATAAAGAGTTAATGGTAAAGTAATGGAAGTTTTGGGTGAGTCTTTCCATATTAAGACAAACTTCAAGGGCAAGAAAAAATAGATTCTTTTCAATGAATTCAACAATATTTTTCTTGATTTGCCTACCCTACAACATTTAATGATCAGATTTTATGCTTTGTGTCTAAAATAGGCATGAGCAGCCAAGTTTGTGATTGAGCTTATAAAGTGAGATTTTGAAGTGTATAAAATTAGAAATGGTCTATATTTCTTGATGGATAGAGTACTTTCATAAAGTCCATGCAATGATTCAATATCACTTAGTTAATCCCAATGCAAAAAGAAAGCAAAAAGAAAATTAAAAAGACGCAAGGCAAAGTGGAAAAATGTAGTCCGACTAAAGAAATAGGAGAAAAAAATGCAAAAATTTCAAGGACAATCTTAAAAGTTCAAGGCAAGTGCAAAAGGGGAAAGGCACATTTTAAATGCAAAGGCACACCCTAAATTTTCATGAGAAAGTGCCAAGCTCCCTCATGTGCAATTTTTAAATGTAGATGAGCATGGGTGAAGACACAATATAAATAGGAAGGAAATAGGAAAAGAGGACCTAGGCTAAAATGGCCGGTCATAAAAAAAAGGGATGGGTTCCCAAAGGTAATTAGGGCTTGTATAAAAGACAAAAAGTGAATGAAGAAGCTCATTTCTGTGTGTGACCAAAACTAGCTCTCCTCTTCTTATTCTCCTTCTTGTTTTTGCTTGCTTATGCTTGTGCATTGGTGAGAGAGGAAGTGTGAGGGAGTGAAAGAGTGAGTGTGTGAGGGTGAGGGACTGTGGTGAAGAAGATCTTCATCTTCTTCTCTCTTCTTCTTCTCTTCTCTTCTCTTGCATGCGGCAATGGAGTATGGAGCTTCAAGCTTGAGGATCGAGCTTGCACCTTGGATCATGGAGCTACCAAAGTGCTTAAGGGAGGAGGCAACTCAATCAAACGTGAAGGTAAGCTCACTACACTTGTAGATGTAAGAGTGCGCAATGTTGATGTTGGGGGTAAAGGCGCCTCCACCTAGCCGCCCGTGTATTACTACATTGATAGTACCCACCATTGCACACTACAGGTGGGCGGACACCCATCGTCATCACTTTATTCTTTATTCTTTTAGTGACAGTTTGAATAAAGGAAGCCCCAATCACACATTGTGATTGTTGGAGTTCCCATTTTGTGTCTCTGTCCTTCTTGCTCTTGCTTTCTCACCATAGCTCTTCCAAGCAAGCTTCAATTCTTCTCACCTTTTAATTGGTATCAAAGCATTGTTTGCTCGAGCATTCTGACTTGGTTCATGACTCCTTCAGCTTCCTATTGATTACCTACACTCATTGGGTCTCCTTCCTAGCAGTCATAGCTTACTCTCTCCAGATCCTATCACTCCATAGCTTTTCGAGCATCTACTTGGTCCCTTTGGGCACCCTCAGGGCATTGCATCAGAGGTATTTCTTCATTTCACTTTAGGGTTTCATTGATTTCATAGGTCTACAGGTTTGAGTAGAGAAAGGGGCATCACCATTGAAGCTCTCGTGCTTCATATCTCATCATAGACCTCTTGTGGCTACTTGAGGCTTCTTGTGTGCCTCCCTTGACTCATGGTAAAGGCACTGGAGCACCCTGAATTCCATCAGCAGAAGTAGCAAATCCTCCAGCCACGCAACGTGAATTTGTGCTTGTTCCTGGTGACAGTCCTTGGACAACTCATCCTCCATTTTCTAATGATCATGCTTCAACTCTTGGTCATTGTGGCACTACTTGGATTGATCCTTGGCATGCTTTGAGCCTTGTGTAGAGGCTTTGGGGCACTGATATTCAGCTCTAGTTTAACTATACAAATATCAAATTTTCCATCTATGTCTGCAATTGACATTTACATCTACATTGGAACTCTCTAAATACACTACTTCATGCCCATATGCTATGCCATTGATGCCTATGCTTAGTAGATGTTGTGCACATGCTTTGGCATTATCTTGGACTGATTTTTAGGTTGAAAAATCATAGTTTTCAATAGCAAATCATTGATATACAATAGTGGGCTAAAGCCTATTACTTTATGTTTGGATATTCCTATTGGATGCGGGTTATGTCTTGGATGTATACATTGATGTAGTGACTCTCGAGGCTTGACTTTGAGCTTGATATTGCTTCGGATCATTGGTTGAGCTTGAGATCCACTTTGTAGCACTTTGGATCTCCATCTTTGATGTACTTATGGCATGTACTTTGCTTATATCTAACCGATCTGGACATGTTTGGCTTATGCCATCTCTATACATGCTAATTACATTGTCTTGGAGTTGATTGCTATTGTGGCTTACCTGGGCTTGACATTTGATTGCTCATAGCTTACTTTCACTATTTCTTAGCTTGCCAGAGTTACAATTTGGAAGTACTTGATGTCTATGGATGTTATGTATGGATGCTACAGAGCCTATATGCTCAGGATGTCTCATTGATGCTTTCCCTTGGACACTTGTCACTGGTGCACTCTTACATGCTTTGTTCAAGTTTTCTTGCTTGACATTTATAGCTTTTGTGCTAGTGGGAGCATATTGATACGCTTGACATACATAAAGCAAGCGGGTTTATGCTACTTGAGCACTCGGAGACTTGAGACTGCGATCTTCACTTGGATGTTGCATGGTTGATATATCGTGGTCCTCACAAATGTACTTGGGCTGATTTGGGCTTTGCACTTCCTGAGCATACACCTATTTGTGTCAGGTCTTGCCAATGTTGTGTACACTTTGCCCTACACAGGGGGTGTGTCAACTTACTGACAGATTCATTTCACATGCTTGGGTGTTTGCTTGATGTTCGTATGACTGTCACATGTTGATTTATGCCTACTTGATGTTGGTTATGCTTTGCCAGTTAGTGGTTAACTTGGTGCATTCATTTTGCCTACAATTTGCTCTCATTGTACTTGACTGTAAATTATTATAGCAAGCAATTATGCATGGACTGTGATGCATTTTTCAAATTGAATTGTCCTAATTTAATGTACTTTTGATGGTACTTGGTGTTCAATATCATTAGTTATCAGTTCATGATCATTTTGCCTTGTATTTGTGGTATTTTGGCTATTCACAATAGAAAACAACAAGCAATTTTGAACTGTCTGTACTGTTTTGGACAACTGTATGGCATCTTCTTCCACTGACAATGCTATCTTTAACATCACTAAGCTCAATCATATGAATTATGCTTATTGGAAGAGCCAAGTTTGGTAGGTATTGGTACACAAATCACAGATAAACCACTAAGGTTGCATGGAGAGCAGTCTAAAACCATGATTGATGACGAATGGATGGAGCTTGATGAGTTATGTAAGTCCATCCTCATCTTGTCTCTCACTAAACATGTGCATTACAATGTGGTTGAGGAAGCACAGAGTGCTTGGTAGCTTTGGGATAAGATCAAGAACCTCTATGACAAGAAAAGTCCAGCAAGTCAGATGGATTGGGTGAAGCAACTTATGGATCTGCACATGAAGGAGAATATGACGATGTTTGCTCATTTGAGCCAGTTCCATGTTATTCTCAAGAACTTGACTTCTCATGGCATCACCTTCAATGATGAGGTTGCTCCTTTTTTTTTTCTTGGAACTCTGTGACCAAAAATGGGTCTGACACTAGCTCTCTATCACTAGCCGGCTCTAAGACACACAAGATACCCCACATGGCCTCGCGACCAAGAGTGTCTAAGGGACACGCTACACTAAACTCTAATATCGATCTTGCATTTGTACTAGGACACAGTCCAAAATTTTCTTTCCCCTACTCCTCAGAGGGAGATCCCATACAAATTGGTATAATATACCACGTATTGCATACATAGCAGGCAACCTCTCAGAGCTGAAACACCGCAGCCCCATAGTAGCTCTCCTACATCTCAAGGATTGGCCTATTGATGTGCTGCTTCAACATAAAGAACAAACGTAAAAGATCCACTCTTTTGTATATCAAATGATCTAGGAGTTGATTTTTCCTCACTAAACGTACCCCAAGGAACCGCTCGTCTATCCTATAGCCTAGGAATCCTCACACACTCCACGTTGGTCATTTATTTAGCAATCAAGTTCTATGCATCCAAGTTTTATACCATGTGGCATGCAAAATGCAAAAGTGTATGATCATTGTGTGAAACCATTTTCTGATTAGAGATCAACCATGTGGTGTGCAAAACAATCCTTTAATGATTTCTGATCTACTCGTTATTGCGGCATTGCTAAAGGCTAGCACCGAGTTTCCTTGTGCTACTAGTCTCCTTAAACTTAAATTTTTATCGGCCTATATGCTATGCATAAACCAAATGAATCAAAATTTTGTATATGTATAGCAATTTCTCACTCTTACAATCTCCTTTTCCCCTAACCAGTTAGGTTTTGCCACGTTGCATAGGTTCAAGGTTCCATTTGTATGGCATTTTTTCATATGGAAAGCAATAAAAATGCACTAAAACATAAAAAAAAGGATGAGATGAGACTTAATCCTCATGCCTCAACCTTGTTGCATATCCACAAACATTCATCATATTTTTTTCTAATTATTTATCGCAAAAAACCTATATTTTTCCGTTTTTCTCTATTTATTTTCTTTAAAATTATTTAAAAAAAATTGTGAGCTCCCACTAATCAAAAGCACTCAATCCCATTTTTATATTCAGTTTTACTCCATGGAAACTCAAAACACTCACTAAAACCCCCAATTTCCATGATTTCGTTAAAAACCATACTTTGTGGGTTTAACGTATTTTGAGGAAAATTTATTATGTCATCAACATTTTTGATTTTTTCTTTCATTTCAGAGATATTTCAGCATATGCAACTAAGATCAATCATCATTAATCATTTCCTTCAATTATCTTTCATCAAACAAAGAAAAAGACCACTTACTCATATAAACCCGCGTGTTCAAGGCACGTATCTCGAGATTGAGAGGCCATTGATGCTTCCCTCTTGCCGTTAACGTGCTCTCCAGTCCTAATCTACATCCTCTACCACTTCATCAACATTGTTTGCTTCAAAATCGTCATCACCTCCCTCCCCCTTCTCTCTTTCATTAATGCATATGAACAATCACTGAGAGGAGAGAGGAGAGAGGAATACTAAAAATCATATTTTTAATCCTCTATTAAAATGGGCAAGCTTACAACCATCTCGTTTCTCTCTTTGATCCTGATCGAGAATCTTCCTCTCTCTCTCCAAATCAGGTGTGTATCGAAGAGGCATCGTGCAAATTTGAGGAGGCGCATTGACACTTCCCTCTTTGTTCGACAATTGTTGCATTAATTTGAGGCTTTTTATTAAGCCTAAGGTTTAAAACATTAAAATAACCCGTTCGTATGTTTGTGTTCACACTATCTCGCAAGTGGATATTTCGTTTTTGAGGGGGCAAACGGACTAAGATTCGAGATCCATCTAGACAGGCGGTTTCATAGTATCCAAATCTATAAACCTAGCCTTTGTCACACACTTTTCGGCTTCCGAATCCAATAGTTGCTTTGTAATGCCAAACCTTGTGGGTATTAAATGGGGAGTCAAACGATCTCCGATCGACGAATCGAGACTTGCATTGGATTCCTGACGTTGAAATGCAGCTAGGAAAACTCCAGCTCTCAGTCATCTACCACTATTTGATTTTTCATGAAATTTTGGTCTTTGACTCTTCTAGGGCACTTCTTGCTTCAAAAACGGCCTCAAATGCTTCAAGCCCAGCTCAAAATCTCCTAAAATCCAGCTCTCATTGGCAACCACGGGATAGGGCGACTCAGTCTATCAAATCCCATGAACAAATCTACACATGCATAATTGTAAAGAGCATCAAGGTGATACAAAATAGATACACAACAAAACACATCACAGCTCTCACCCTACCCCCTATCAAAACCAAGGTGTTAACCATTAAACAAACAAGGTGGAGAATTCAAAAAATCTATATCAGAAGACAAGGCCAAGGCAAAAGTGAAATAGAAGACAAAGGCACGCCAAGAAGAATCTGGAAACACAAGAAGTGTAAAAAAATCCTAAATCAAGAAGAAAGGCGCACGAGAAAAAGCACCAGTCAATACTTTTGTAAAAAATCGCAAGGCGCACCATGATTTATTTTAAGAGTGTCGGGCTCTCACCCATGCAAATTGTAAAGGCAGATGGATGGTAGAAAGGAAATTAGGAAGATAGGAGGACAATGGGAAGCCCGCCATGTAAAAAAGAGGATAAGGGGATGATCACCCAAAAGGGATTTAAGGTTTTGTATATCAAGTTGAAAAGTGAATGAGAAGCTTATTCTTGTGTGTGGCCAAAAGTAGCTCTCTTCTTCTTCTTCTTCTTGCTTGCTTGCTTGAGCTTGTGCTTGAGAGAGGGAGTGTGAGAGCGTGAGGGAGTGAGTGTGTGAGGGTGAGGGACCGTGGAGAAGAAGCTCTCCATCTTCTCTTCTCTTCTCTTCTCTTGCTTGCAGCAATGGAGCTTGGAGCGTGGAGCTTGAGGATGGAGCTTGCTTGAAGCTCACATTTGGATAGTGGAGCTGTTGGAGTGCTTGGGAGAGGAGGCAACTCGATCGGACATGGAGGTAAGCTCACTACACCCGTAGAGATGGATAGTGTGTCGGCTATGTGAGAGGTAGTCATTAGTGCTTGGCTTGGAACGCTTGAAACAATAAGCTATCCATGGGTATCGATGGTTGGTTGATCGCCTCTACATTTTGGTTCTGTTGTCGGGACCAACCGATTCAAGCCTTGAGTGCTTGCGCGCTTCGAATCGAGCATTGAAGTACGGTTTTCCCCGAATCGGTGCTTGAGGTAGATAGGTATAGAGCGAGGGAGTTTGAAGAGGTATTCGATCTCCTTAGCAAGTAGATTTTTTGTTTTTGGATTTTGGAAGGTAAGTTGGAGTAGTGTAGGAGTTTGCTTTGTGATTTGGATGCATCAGGGTAGGAAAAAATGCTTAAAAACAAAGGAAAATAAGCAATAGGGTTTCCACTGTCATAACGGGGCATGAGGGTTTGATTTGTTTGTCGATTTGCATTTTGGAGTTTATTTGCTATTCCAAGTATATGAAACTCTTCCCCTCTATCCATAGCTTTGATCTGGAGGTGCATGCGATATCCTGTGACCTAAATCATGTGATTCGAACAATTTATTCTTGCATTGACCAAAATCATGCTGCGTTCGGCCCGTCCGAGTTGTCCTAGAATCGGCCCTCGGCCACCCTCATGTATTCGGCCACTTGGCCCACTACTACTCAGACGCCCACTGCTCAACCCGTCTGAATCGACCATTCGGACCAACTTGATATTCAGCTCTCGGCCCTGCCAACTCGACCCAACCCCACTTAGACAAGTTGACATTCGACCGGTCGAATTCACCATTCGGACCAACTTTGCATTTAGCCCACTTGACTCGATCGTTGGCCTGGTCAATTCGACCCACTTGACTCAGCCCTCATCCACTCCGCCACTTGGCTCTCGGAAAACCACATTTGAATTGGCCAAATCAGACATTCGGCCCAGTTGCATTCGGCCATTTCCTCATTTGGCCCTCAGCCATTCGAATAGGTCGAATAGGACATTCGGCCCCTGCAATTCGGACCTGTTGGACTGAATTTTGATTTTTTCAAATTTTTAACCTATAGACTCTGAAATCGACCCACAGACCATATAGAGCCGAAACCACATCATAGATCTATCAGTCGACTAAAATCTAGAGCAAGTAGTTCAAAACTTGGCAACGAATGGTCCTTCAAATCGTGTATGGTATTTACCGTAATAGTCATGCAGGCAGGGAGGGACTGCCCTCCCCCCCCCCCCCCCCCCTCAAGACCCCCACTGAGAGGGCTTTGTCCCCTCGACACCTCCCCCAAGTAGGCTAGAGAGAAAATGCATGTTGTGACAGTTCTTCCAAATCGGATCCGAGTGTAGTAATGGCTCTGCACCAACATAGATTTTTACTTGCAAAAAAGACAAACAGAGACCCTAGAACCTCAATGGACCAATCTAGCCAACAAGGGAAAAAAGGCCATACGACAAAGATATGTATAGGTTGCATTCGTACTGCATCTAGTCAAAGCGGAATGCAACAAGATCAAGCTACAACTGCACGGATGACTAGACATGACAGCCCTGACGATAAATGCACCTTGAACAGCACTACATAGATGACCTAGGCTATCAGTGGAAAATCCACATCTAATCATGTAGTTGGGGACTCAAAGGCATGTATCAGAAGGCTTGAATTTATAAGACAAGACCCGGAAGATGAAGACATAGTACCACCTTTTTATCTTAGGGTCAAACTCATCGCAAAAAGAGAGCATTGTGTCGATGCTCTCATTGATGAAGGAGCTAAATTTAATATCTTGATCTATGAAGCATGGACCCTATTAGGCCAACCAGAGCTCACACCAACTAATGCAACTCTTAATCCTTATTGGGGGACCCCACAAGCACTTATAGAGAAGTGCAAAATCCTTCTAACTATTGAAACTGAAAGCTTGCCTATCTTATTCCATGTTCCACCAAATTTAATATCTTGATCTATGAAGCATGGACCCTATTAGGCCAACCAAAGCTCACACCAACTGATGAAACTCTTAATCCTTATTGGGAGACCCCACAAGCACTTATAGAGAAGTGCAAAATCCTTGTAACTATTGAAACTGAAAGCTTGCCTATCTTATTCCATGTTCCTGTAAAATATTACACGGTGCAGCGAACAGAATCTGAGAAAGAGATAGAGAGTACACAACAGATAAGAGGAGAATCAGTAAATTCTTTAACTTCAAACAACTGATACAAAGATGGCTCTGTCCACCCGTGCACTTCCACTGTGTGAAGCTTAGATGGCGATCTAGACAGAAGATAGGTGAAGAGCTTAAGGCTAGCTGGAACAACAACTCTGACTGGGTGAAAGATGAGTGAGTGATGGCTGCGAAGGGGTTTAGCTTTTATAGCCCGCGAAGGTCGTTAGGTCGGCCTATTGACCGACCTACCATATGAGCCTCCACTAGTCGGCCAGAGAATATTCCAGGGAATATTCCCTTTACCATCGGGGCCCCGGACCCCACAATAGGGGCCCCTTTTAACTCCCTTACCACGCAACTCAATGCAATGTGCCTCGAGTTGCTACCAGCTTAACCACTCCGTCTAACCCAAAGATTAGACCCACAACAGTCACCTTTTTGCCATCCGGTCACATAGACCTCATCTGATATACAAGTCAGGACTCAACCAATGTCCGGGCTCACATTTGGCTTCTCCTCATAATGGGGGCCTTACAACTTTGAGCACCATGGATCATTGGTAGCACCTAATGAGGGTGGGGCATTGATCATATCTAACAGTTCCACCAAATTTAATATCTTGATCTATGAAGTATGGACCCTATTAGGCCAACCAGAGCTTACACCAGCTGATGCAACTCTTAATCCTTATTGGGGGACCCCACAAGCACTTATAGAGAAGTGCAAAATCCTTGTAACTATTGAAACTGAAAGCTTTCCTATCTTATTCCATGTTCCACCAAATAGTATTGATTGTGGAAAGGAACTCCTATGAAGACCTTTCAAAAGGGCGACAAAGTGCGAGGCCAACTATATAGCACAAAGGATACACTTGACACTACCGGGTGTGAGGATAATCACAACTTTAGTAAGGGTGACCTCATCAAACCTCGAGGGAAAGACAATGAACATTCTAACATGCTAGGCAAGCCTAGTAATGAGAGTAAGGACTTGTTGAAAGATTTTATACAAGCACATGTTGAAAAGAGAGAACAAGTGAATGAGGCCATGCTTGAAACAAGAAGGTCAAGAGACAATGCCAAGGAAAGGCTTTGAACTTACAAATATCGTAGAAGACCACAAAAGAAACCCAAGCCTTATAGACGAAGGTGTACATGGAGAGCTAGCACAATGTTGCGATGGATATCCAAAGCGTTGCTATGTGCTGAAGGGTATTACACAAGTCACCGATGGATTTGGGTACCAAAACCCCCTGCCAAACCACCTCTGTCAGCTGAAGGCTAGGACGTATCAAGAGTGAAGAAGTGCAGGAGGAAATCTAAACGAAAAAACAAGTCTTGAATCAAAAACATTGAAGTGACCAAGCCCCTCACAATTGAAATCAAGAAAACAAACGGGACTATTCGAAGGGTAGATCCTCAGCCTAGTGTGCTTAACAAGTGGATATCAGATGTAACCATTGAGTGTGCACAAAAGCCACTAGTATTGTAACATGCCCACCTATTGGCTGTCCAAGTATGTTTTAGCGGTCTATCGAGATATGAATCTAAGCGTCGTTGCCCAACACTCCCAGGGAATGTTCTGAGGTTTGTCGCCTAGGGTTTCCTGAGTCCACCTCGCAACGGAATGTTCACAACCAACCCCACTAGGATCAACCTGAAATCTAGGTTCTAGGGCGGCCAAGATCTCCTAATAGCATTCTAGCATCGAGTTTGGACATCCTACTTTACATAGAGATACCCAATCCGAAGCAAATCCATACCACACTTGATTCAAAGAGAATGGGAAATGAGAGGGATGCGCCGCTCCACCTCTCTGCCCATAGGGCATAGTCCCATTCCAGTCCCCTAAAATGACATGAATCAGTTTCTAACCTAACCCCATACCTAAAGGTCAAATGATGGTAAAACCTTGTGAGAGGCCTCCTAGTTCTCTGGGACCACCCGCTTCTCTTGATAGCTTTAGTTTTCTAATTAGGTCCTATCACATTTATGTATGCCATTCACAATCAGCTTCCTTAATTAGACCTTTTAGGAAACATGATTCGTTTGTGTAATTTATAGCACTGACACGAAAATAAAATAAGCAGTCCTTTTGACAAACAAGTTCCTTACTTCAAGTTAGTCATTGTCTCCTACCCACACAGGAGAATTATATATCCCTTCTGTCCAATAGAAGTACCCAGTCCAAATCACATGGCACCATAATTTCTATCCTTTATCTAGAATAGGATCTTCCAATGCCCTAGACATTGGGCTCACGACAGTCTAGAATTCCATTCTAGTCTAGGCAAGGGGTGTCTAGAGCTCCACTGACCCTAAGCGACCTAGAAGTGAGACACAACTTTCGTGGTTGACATTTTCACCACTCAAACTTCGGCCCATGAATTGAGCGGTGTCCTCTCAAGGTAATCTGCAGTGTGATCTTGGAGATGATCCACCCGTGCAAAATATCCTTCCTTAATTAATCCATTTAGGAATCAAGCACGATCAAGGCAATCATCCTAATATCATCTTTCAGTGAAGCATTCCTTTATTTTCCATGACTACTTGTCATTACTGACCCTTGCCATGCTTTTACCATCAAACCAAGCACTTGGAATATTTATCTAAATCACAATGCAACAATCAGTTGATTGAAAAAAAAACATTTAGGGTGTTGTTCAATCACCCAACAGAACTAATGGTAGTTTTCCCAAACAATACAAGAATAGATGTGATAATAATTCCATTGCATATTTGCTCTCCCCCTTGGGATCAAAGAGCGATTCTATGCAAAATTTACTTAATACTTGTATGCACAATTATTAATGCCATTCTTTTTACGATTGTGCTATTCATAACCCCTGACCAATTGATCTATTAATGAATAAGTCATACACAACTAAGTGAAATTAACTTCCATGCACTTTGTAAACTCCATCTTTCGAATATGTGAGAAGAGGCCTATCCCTTCCCATGACCTATTCTCATACATCATAGTATGGAGCCCAATGTATCTCATGCGAGAATCAAAGCAAGCATCTATCAATTTAGAAATACATTACTTACAACTGGAACAACAGTTGGATTGACAGTGATACCTTCGCCCAAAGCTTTGATGGTTGCAGGATTGCCATCCACACGCGACATTCTTCGCTTGGAAGCCATCGTCCACAAGTAGACTCAAGAGATTAAGAAGGCGAAATAGATTCGAGATGGGAGAGCATAAGAGAAGATGGCTAAGTCGAGGATCAAGATAGAGAGAATTGAGCTAACTCTCTCCCTTGCAGCCTCTCAAGGTAACTATTCTCTCTCTCTCTCTCTCTCTCTCTCTCTCTCTCTCTCTCTCTCTCTCTCTCTCTCTCTCTCTCTCTCTCTCTCTCTCTCTCTCTCTCTCTCTCTCTCTCTCTCTCTCTTACAATCTCTTGGAGGGGCATCCTTCTCTCTACCTCTCTCTCGCAACCTCTCGGGGTCTCCTTATGCTCCCTTGTGCTTCCCCATGCCTCATATTTATAATGAATTAGAGAAGAGGAGATGTGACTGAGAACAAGAATTCTTGGTGGAGGGGCTCTTGGAAGAATTAGTGATTTGATGCTTAGATCAATCTTATAGTTCCATTGGCTCCAAAAGGGGGTTAAAACCCCAATACATTTGTTAGAAATCTCTCAGATCACTCCTTTCTCTCCATGTTCGAAGTGTTGTCTACTAAAAGTAGACTGCGATCGTGGCACCACAATTTCACCAATCACTCTCTTTATTTTTTTCTTTTAATAAAATCTCCAAAACTAACTAAAACGTCACTTGTCTTTTCTTTTAAATGGCATCCAGTTCTAGAAATCTCCATATCTTTTTAGGATAATATATAAACTATCTAGAATATGCTAGTTTTTCCCAAAATCTAATATTTTTGGACCATCCATACTATACATATTAACACTAGTGATTAATATGGCTCATAATTCTCGTTCACGTTGTAACTCTTGCAAAGGGTGGCTATGTTCCTTGTTAATCTGAGAAAAATATCGGATTTACTACTCTCTATATTTTTTAATAAAATATTTTTAATTAATTCAAAATTGTTAGTTATTAATGTTAGTTAGTTTTTACCTTAGTATTTAGTTAAGTTAGTAACCTTACTAACTTATTAACTGACTAACTAACTTTTAAACTAACCAACTAACTTTTAATTGTGTGGAAATATTACAAGTGCCCAAGGAGCCTTTGACAAGGGGATGATGAGCACCACATGCGCAATGTTGCTCATGATAAGGCTAATTGCTCAACAAAGTAAATGGCAGAATCATCTAACATCCATGAGCAAATCTTCCAGCCAGTGCCAAGTCCACCTAGGAGTCCCAAATCTCCTACACCCTCTTTCCTTGAATGGACACAAGAAGCACAACAACAGTCGTCAAGTGCAACTGCTCAATCCGAATCTCTATCTCCATCTAAGCTTCAAAATGTCTAAGAGGTGGGACATGACACCACCCTTAGCTCTCAACCTAAGGATATGTCTGTGCAATCCATTGTGACTAGCTTGATCTACACAAGTGAATGCTCAAAGAGCAATAAAAGACACGACCACTTCCGATCTACCTAAGGACTTGACACCACAATCTACCAATAATGGCTAGTCCATTGAACTAGCCACTGCTACTTCCAATCGGGAATCACAGCAATCACAACCTTTGCCCGTGATGATGCTTCTTACGGAACATGTCCGTAGCAATTCACCTGTGGAAGAGGTGTCGCAACCAACATCCTCAACGCCTCCAGCACTTTCAAGCACCTAAAACCTAGGTTGGAGAATAAATCTCTTGAAGATTTGGCCAAGGAGATGGCGCATCTAACCAATGAACCGTAGATGAAGTGCATGATGAAGCTTGATCACAAGCTGATAGCCATCACACATGTGTACATCCATGTGGACATGGGAAGGCCAACACCACATCACATGAAGCTCATAGCCGAACCCTTGACTTAGGATAAGCAACAACATGTTTGCTCTCGCTATGAAGCTATTGTTGAGGAAGTCATAAAGGACATCCCAAAGACCATAGCTAGAGAATTGTGCTTGATACCCTCACTCTATACTGCTCAATGTGAGTCAAACAATGAAAAGCTCGAAGCAATCAAACGAAAAGGGAAAGGACAAGGCAACTTTTTGCAGAAATGGTACTCCAACTAGAGTTTGGTAGCCAAAATTGGTGACCAACTAATGACACTTGTGCTGAGCAAAGGAAAGCCCTTTGGACATCACTACATGATTCCACGTATATTGCCTCAATCTCATTAAGAGTGTTGGCAATGGTCCATGAGGTCTAGCTTTCTACCATTTTCAAAAAACATCCCTTGTATGATAAACTGCTTCTAGAAGAAGATCTACACATAGCTAGCATGCTAGGAGTAGGGAGCATGGTACTTGATGTTAGCACATATGTCTTTTGCCTCACTCAAGACCCTCCAATACTAGATCTCTATGCTTTCCATCAATACAACACCTGAGTTCTTTAGCTGGTTTCGTCCAAGCCTACATGATAGAAACCCTAAACCGTCTCTTGGTTCTACACTCATTAGGGGAGTTTTGAGGTCTCGAAAATGCCCTGTAAGAGATCCTAGAGAGAGAAAACAATTTACGAAATAAAATCATTTTATAGAATTTTTAAAAGGTTTATATTTTGGTAAGTTAAAATATCAAAATTCGTTAATAAGTCATTGTCGTGATATTCTCGTGGTCACATCAAACCTAGAAATCTAGGTCGCCATAAAGTTGGCAAGGTTGCCATAATGAAGATCTTACCTCTCCTCATTAAAGTGAAAAGTAATATTCAATTTGAATTTTGGTGGATACTCGATTGCCTCCCTCCATCGTTTCTCCATCGTTTCTCTCTTCTTTTTTTCTCCTCCTTATTAGTCTCTTCTTTGTTTTCGTTCTTGCTTCTAATCATATCCTTAGCTATGGATCAATCACCCAATGATCTCTGTAACTCAGCTATGGATCAATCATCTAATGATCTCTGTAGCTCTCATAAAAGACCTCTCTATCATCTTCATATTGAGTTGGACAGTGAGTATGAACCGATAAGAAAGAGAACAAAATCTATCACGGTTACAGAGTCTATGAAACATATACTGAGGTTTGAAGGAAAGAAGAATATTGATCTTTGGTTAGATGGAAAGCTATATCCCAAAGATCCTAGCAGAAATAGCACTCCTCCTTTCTATAATAGCTCGTCATTAATGAGGTTTATTGGCAATGGCTACAATGGATTTTTAGGTTATACACTTAATCTTGTTGCAGAAAAGGATATCCTTGGACTAGAGAATCATCTTTTGATGAAACACAATATAGAGTTGTTGCAGAAGCTAGAGGATTGTCAACAAAAAATTCATTCATTGGAAAAGCGTATCAAAGCTTATCAACAAAAGCAAACTTTATTAGGCCTTCGAAATCGACAAAGGGCTCTTAAAAATATTGAGAATCTCAAACGAGGAGGAGGAGGCTGTGGTAAAAGAATCCAAGCAGCAAGGTATATTTTTTTTCACTTGAAAAATCTTAAATATGGCTTTATTTAAACTACTTGCATTGATTTGTGATGTTAATTTTGCTTAGATCTCTTCTACAACCAAATGCAAGTGAAAGAGATTCTTTAAAAGCAGCTCAGTTTTATTATCATCTTCTTCCTTCAGTGGTTTCAAAGGATATTTTGGAGAAGAAGAAATTTAAAAAGGCAAAGAAACAATGCTTGGAGTCATTTGTGAAGGATCATTCTTTGGATTCTGAGTTAGTACAGAAGACACTGGATAGTATTGGTATCAGTCGAGATGCTTATATGCAACTTTTCCAACTTTTACAATCAAATATGAAGCAAGGACAGGTACACAATTGCATACTTCCGAAACCATTTGTGGTTAGGACTATCAGACAGAGAGTTAATAACAAAGTGATGGAGATTCTAGGTGAGCCTTTTCATATCAAGGCTAGCTTCAAGGGCAAGAAAAAGGAGGTTACATTCAATGAATTTAACAATATTTTCCTTGACTTGCCCACCCTACAATGCTTAATGATCAAATTTTATGACTTGTCAGTAGTTGAGGCACAGGGAGTGGCTAGATTTGTGATTAAACTTGATGAAAGTGAGATTCTGAAATGTAAAAAATTGGAGAGAATCTCTATCACCTTGATGAATAGAGCACTTTCGTCAAGTCATTGCAATCACTCAACATCATTTAGTGTTCAATCTGAATATAACATCTGGTGGCTAGGAGCATTTGAGGTAGATACTGAGAATTTTGATATACTATATTGGGTTTTTCATCAAACATCAATACCTAATGTTATTCAAAGGCAACAAGCAGGAGAAGAGCTATTTGTTGAAGGATTAGGGAACTACAGGATTGAGTGGCACATAGCTGGTGACCTAAAGACACTCAAATGTATGTATAATGTATCAAAGGGAGCTAACTCGAGATCTCCTTGCTTATACTGCATGTCACCAGCTGTAGAGTTAAACTCAAGCAATTGGAATAGAGCTCCCTCTAGGCACAATAAGGATCCACAGTTTAAACCAGTCTTGGACATTCCTTTAGCGAATGCCCATATTTGTACACTTCATGCACTTTGCAGGATAATCGAAAAGCTTGTTCATCTCTATATAGGATTTGCATGGAAGTTGAAGCCATTATCAACTAGAACAGATGCTATAACAAAGGTTGAAAAAGTTCTCTCTGCAATTGGTTTGCATGGTGGCAATGTTGTTATTGAACCAGATCTTCAAAAGTCTAAGGATGGTAATTGTGTCCCAAAAAAACCATCTATTGGTGGAGTGAAGGCTAGAAGGTTTCTAGGCTTTCATGGGAGACTTGGCAAGATAAACTCGAGAAATGGTGGCTCAACTATTAAATTTAATCAGTGGAAATCCCTACATAATGCAGTTAAGGATCACACTGATAATGGACAAGCTCGAAATAGAAAAGCTAAAGTTTGGGAAACACTAGACAAAGTGTTTTTTTATTGTGATAAGACTGAATGGAATGACGATGATCTCAAAGACTTTAAAAACCAATTGAACCTTTTCAAAAAGGCGATGACAGAAGCTTGGGGTGATCAACACTTTACTCACTATATGGTAAGAAGTTTGTATATGTTTGTTTCTTCATTGTCGAACTCATATAATGTTTTTTAATAACTTTCCTTATTTGTTGACTATGCAGCATATTCTATACAACCATGCTCCATACTTTATTAAACAATATGGATCTCTATCTATCTGGTCAACCCAAGGTATGGAAAAATCACATTATCAAGCAAGAACAAAATATTTCAGACATACAAGACATGGAGGTGGAAGACACAAAGCCAACAGTTTATTAGAGGTCTTTCAATGGTTCTATCGACAAATTTGGCATAAATTCAAGCTTAAAGATACAACCACATCAAGCAATACATCATCTTTAGCAAGGACTATACAAATTGTTACCCAAAGAAGAAAAGATAGATATTTAAATTCTTGCGCAAAGCAAAGATTTACAAAATGGTTACAAACCAAACAAAGAGTTGGGAAAAGATGGGTTTCAAGAAACCCTTAATCTTTGGCATCTTCTAGTCTGATTGTGTTGCAGAAGAGTCCTTAGTTTCAGGCACCTCAACAGGGCCTTCAGTGGAGTCCTTGGTTTCAGGTAGCTCGACAGGGCCTCTAGAGGAATCTTTTGTTTCATCCCACTCAATAAGACCTCTGTATTTCAAAAACTCTTGTTTTCGATAGCCCGGAAGAAGCTTCAAATTCTTACTATCTCCTACATAAGAGAGCAAATAGGAGCCAAGAACTCCAAAATATCCAGCTCTAGAACCACTGTATCCAGGCATAAAGCCAAAAACTCTTATGGCTTCTTCCTTCTCCACCAAAATGATCTTGTCCAAACCTCTGCTGAAAACTTGAGATCCAATAACCTTTGAGATAGCTCTCAAAGCCATCATTGGTAGACTTGGAGAGCTTGACAATCTACTATGATATATTACAATTGTTTGATTGTTTAAGTTTCCAATATAATGGCCAAGGCTTTGATTTTTTCCAAGCTTCATTGGCCTAGAGCCCTTGGCCCTTCCAAGAAAGTTGTCCAGATCTTCAATCTCAATCTATAGAACAAACCACAACAGTACAAGATATAAGATATTTATCTATAATGCATAATAAAGTCTAACATAAACTCAATGGGTAACTTCGAATTATATTTCATACCTTAGGGTGTTCATCTTCTTCAAGAAGACTATCATCATAAAGATTTATTGAACTCTTGGGCTTCTCATCTGATGGTGACTTCAATCTCTCTTCATACCCTACATCATCAATATGAAGTTTCTTCTGGACTTGCAAGAACTCTTCTTCTGTAGGTAGCCCCCCCTTTTCGTATTCTATGATCTGATTAATACATGTATGTAAGGCTATAGAGCTATCTTGGAAATTCTCTCCCTCAACATCAAGACTTGCTAGTGGTTCTTGTTCATAACCTATAAAATTCATGTCATTTTTGCCCCAACCTGCAAGGATTGCTAAGCAATAATCTTCTCTAAGATCAAAAAGATGTTGAATATCATTTAGCAACACATATCTCTTCTTGTTGATAAGATAAGTGGGAAATGTTGGAACACAGGCAAGAGGACCTTCTTCATCAACCTGTGCACTTGGCTCAATCTCCTTTTCTTCCACCATTGTGATATTGTCACTCTTGAATAAACCTACATCAAAACCTTGGACAAGTTGATTCTCAACATCTTCTTGGAACATCTCCTCCTTCTCTTCGACCTCCTTATCCATACTTGCAATATCCTCTAGCTTTCTCTGTTGGTCTATATCTGGAGAAGAATTTTCCATGTACTGAAGATACACAATAAATCCAACGTCCTTGTGGATTAGAAGGCATTGGTGTTGATACCTGTGGAAAGGGCAACATGTTTCTTTCTTTCTGAATTCCTCATCAATGAGGTTGAACCTGCCGAGCAAAGTTGACCTGGATGTATTGGTGGCTCCCATGACATCACTATAATGAACAAATCCATTGACTTCCAAACCTTGCACATGTCTATCATAAAAACATCTGTACTCCTTAAGTTTATCATCAAGATCCTCTAATAACTCCTTCAAATCAAAAGGAACATTGAAAATTTTCCTGATATAGCAAAACTTGGAAGAATTTCCAGTGATGTGTAAAAAATCAAAGAGCCTATCATCAGATGTCTCAATTATCTCCTCCTCATCCATTCCTTCCAGAGATAGCTTCCTCTTTGTCATTTTGACCAGAAAAATATTTATCCCTGAAAAAAAAAGCAGAAAAGAACCAATATCCAATAAAACAAGATGATATCATGGAAAAAGGCCCCAACATTGATTTTCCAAGACAAAAAAATCAAAACAGGAGAATTTTTTTAGTTGACCGGTGAAACGCGAAAATTCAAGTGTGTAAGGCAAATGCTTGTGAAGGAATCGCGTTTCATCAGACACTAGCTTGAAGACAAAAATTATTCTAAAATGTGGCCGGTGAAACGCGATACTAAGAAAAATATCATCAACAGAGACATTGTCTCGCGTTTTACTTGTCAAAAATTGCAAATGAAGAAAAGAAACATGAACAATAAATAAATTCTATGGAAACACACAAATTGATGATATAATCATTTTTGGAAAAGATATGCTGCATTTGAAAGATAGAAAGCACATAACATCTTTAATTGTTTAAGTGTTATAAAACATTCTTTCTATATTAATCAAATTTATTTTGTTAAAATGCTTGTAATAAAAAAAATTGTTACCTATCAAAGATTGTTGAACTGCTCTCCACACAGGATGCAAGGACCTTGAAGGGAAGTCGAGACGAAATTTTGGCAGAGAAGAAGACAATGTCGGAGAAATGGGTTTGAAATGCTTTTATATCGACCGTTAAGCATGTGGTGATAGTTCCAACGAAAAAGTTTGTGTAATAATGGAAATACACGTGTGTGACTTAACACAGCGTAATAAACTCCTCAGAAGACGTGCGCATTCTCTTTTTCCAAAAATACGTTTTACGTGTGTTAAATAACCCTTTTCCAAGTAAATAAAAAGTTCCGATAAGCGAGGGTACGTCACACGTGTGTTATTAACACTTTGCGAAGAACGTTGAGTCCATGCAAATTCACCGCCTTTAGCTTTCATCGCATTTCATCGCTACTCCATCTTTGTTTTTGGTGTTCCTTCCAGTCTCCACGCATTTCCTTCCAATCTCCAAGCATTTCACTGCTTCCCCAACAAAGCAAACCTTCAAGCATATTGTCATCTTTAGGCTGAAATTGTGAAGAACAAGCTAAGAAGAAGGTATGGTTTCTGCATCTTGCTTTTCAATAACAAGCTCCATTCAATGCATTGTTTCGATATTTTTCCTTAATCCTTTATGTTATTATTAGCTCATGACCACTACAAAAGAATTTTTTCCACAGTGAAAGCATTCCTTAATATTGTGGATATTTAAGAAAATCTTACTGTGATCTGCATGAGCTATCTGAAATCCATGCTGCTGTAAATAATTACTTATCTGAGAATTCCATGCTCTCGGTGACTGTTTCTTTCCTCCCTAATTCTTTGGGTATTTTAAGTAATCTTAAAAGCTTTCCTTGGTCAATTTTTATGCTATTCATGAGCTGTCCGGTGAAACGCGAAAATAAGGTACTTCAAGCAGGTTTCCTGGCTTAAATTCGCGTTTCACTGGACACAATGGACAACAAGTCCGGTGAAACGCGAAAAGAAGCAGCTGCAAGGAGGCCCCCCTGCTTGACACTCGCGTTTCACTAGACAGCTCGAGAAAAATTCAGCTGATACGAGAAAACGCCATGCAGCATAGATAACTCTTGTCTGGGACTTGCGTTTTGCTTTACATGCTGGAGAATAAGTAACATATGTTTTTTTGGCAGATGGCTAGGACAAAGGCAACAGCAAGAAAACAGAAGATTGATCCTAGGGATTTAGCATCAAAGATTCATCAGTCTTCAAAGCCTCAGAAGCTGTCTAGAAAGTCAAAGCCAAGGAGAAGGTTTTCTCAAAATGTCAGGTGTCTAAGGGAGATTAGGAAGGCAGTAAATGCTCTTGACAATGCAATTCCAAAGTTGTCTTTTCAGAGGCTTGTCAGGGAAATTTGTGACAGATATAGTTTGGATAGTTTCAGATGGACAAGAACAGCTCTTAATTGTATACAAGAAGCCACATAGGATTTTCTAATTGAGTTTTTCCAAGATGCCTACATTTGTGCTGCTCATGCTCATAGGCTCACACTCATGGACAAGGACATGGTAATTCTTAGGAGGCTAAGATATAGATTTTCAAAGGTCCTTGAGCCAATTCCCCTCACTGATATGAAGACATTTAATATCCTTAATGTTCCCCCAGCTAGAAGAAAGAAAGATGATTCTGGTGTCAGGGTTGAGGATGTCACCCATGAGAAGGATACAAGGCAACATGAAAAAGAGGAGAAGGCTAAAGAGGAACAAGCAGATAAATGGAGAGAGTATAGGAGGCAAAGGGTTGAAGAAAGGGAAATAGAGCAACTAGAGTCCTTTGAAAATGAGCTAGCCACCCTTCTTGAAGCAACTAATCCAAAAGGATTCAGTGTGTTTTGTTTCTTACCTGGTGACTTAGGCAAAAGAACTGAGGTTATCTCCTTTGATGCTGCATGTGTTCAGATTCTTAAGGATAAAAGAAGAGAAGTAAATGACAGTCTTATTCTTGCTGGCCTAAGGTATGTCCATCCATAATTACTTATACTTTTTGATATTTTTTTAGCAATAAGATTTTTCTTGTTTATACTCACTATTTCTATGCCTTTTCTAGGTGTATAATGCATGAGTTTCCTTTGGATATACAACAAAAAATTGAGGTTTTTGATCCATCTATCTCATTCTTTATGAGGAATGAGCTTGATGCAAGTTTTATTGAGCACTGGCTCAATTTGATTGACTTCGATACTTTGGAGCTGCTTATAATTCCATATAATGAAAAGTAAGTGATTCAATATTCTATTAGAGTTTTTGAGATTTTACCCTACTAATTTGTTGAGATATGATTGCTTTTAGTTCTCATTGGAGCTTGATTGCAATAGACCTTGTGGATAAGCAATGCTTTTTAATCAACTCTATGAAAGGAAGCCATGGAAATGCTAAATTGTAAGTTATATTATCCAAGGGCTCCTTGATATTTCAATTCTTTTTTTTGTAAGTACTCTAAATTTCAACATATTTTATATACAGAGGTGCCAAAAGATTAATTGAAGAGCTAGAGAAAAGACCCCCTATGCCATCTGATTTGCTTGCAACAATGCAATATAGACAAGTTGCAGTAAGTTATTCATTAAAATAATTGAAACATGAGTTTGTTCTATGAACTACCATTCGTCCTCTTTATAGTTTTACTTTGTGTTGGTGGTTGCAGTGTCCCCATCAGGATGATAGCCATTCTTGTGGCTGGAGGGTGATTGCAAATGCTAGAAGAATGGTTAACTTTGTTTATCTTAATGATGATAAACATGTAAAGGTAATATGAAAGATGCTAAACTTTAAGATAGATATTAATTGAAAATAGTCCATTGATGATAAAAATATAGTCTATTGTAAGAACAATAATGAACTAAAACTCTTTTTTCTATAAATGTGTGACAGTTTTCGAAGGATTGCTATACATCTGAGCATATTTGGTACATCAGAGCAAAGCTCTTGAAGTATATGATAATCAATTGTATACAACCAACAACAGAGATTGGTGGGGATTTGCACCATGAAGGAGATGTGGTGCCTATAACCACGGAAGGCAAATCCACAGCTTCAACACCTTCTATACCCAAGACATCAAAGAAAGGCAAAAGGACTCCTAGAAAGGATAGTTCTCCAAAAAAGAAATAGCTTTGCCATATCGCCTTGTAGGCCTTCATATATAGAAATTTGCCCTTCAGCCCTTGTATATCTCATAGAGATGGCAGATAGACATCTGCTACAAAATTTGTACATGTATTTTATATTGATAGTAAAGATATCTTTTCTTGAATGTCATTGCAGTGTATTTTATTTTCTCTCCTTTTCGATATCTGCAAAAAATAAATTACAAATGTTTGTTAGTTAGAAAGTGAGATCTTGATATACATCTAAGTAGATATAATATGATGTGAAAACTTACTCGTTTCTTGTCAAGTTGGAATACAAAGGAGCATGGTAGTTCAATGTCTTCATTTTGTAAATCCATCCTCACTTGATGTAGCGTACATGATTTTCTGATCTTTAAGATTGCAATAATATACTCGTTGAACCAAATATCAAGATCCACAATAGGATCCTTGCTGAAATCATTAAGATTCTGGTCTAAAGCAACTAGACTACTACCAACAAAATGCCATCGACTATAGTAAAAGCTAAGGATAAAATTTTGAGTAGCAATCATATATTTACAAGCTATAGAGTCTTGATCTATCTTACATATAATTTTTCCTTCTGTCCTTGTATCCCATCCTTCATCAACAAATTGTATGATATGATCATATGTTAGTCTCTTCACTGAAAGCATGGTTTTTGTTATTCTTATCTCCATATTAGAGAAGAAATCAATAAATATATTAATAGGCATAAATAAAGTAACTTTGCTTAGCCTACTTGAGATATTAGATTTTAGTGCTTTCTGGATCTCAGAAAATATCTTACATCTATAGCCCTCACTAGTAGCTGGACTTGGCAAAGGCCACTCAAAGCTTGAAAAATCTGGCAAAGGAAGGAGTTTTATTGATCCCCATTGGCAACACCGCATAGGAATAACATAAGAATGGTCATAAAAGAATATTCCATTCTCTGCAAGCTCTGTCTTCTTTCTACCTCTATACATTTCTTCTCCAATTGAACCATGTATAACATCAATAACATCAATAATAGATTCCACTGGTTGCCATTCCTCAAGATTAGAGGGATAGACATCTACAAGACAAACAAATATTATAATGGAAAAACCTAAACCATGTTTAAGAAAGGAAAAACTTTAAGAATCAAATTCTTACAATTTGGTCTATGCATTGGAAGCTTTGAAGATCCAGGTTTCAAACACAGCTCTCTATGCATGAACACATGTTGCACTAGTACCTCTTTGATACTATTCTTATTTGCTCCAAGCTTAAAATCTCGGATTCTGCCCTTCCAAGCAGAGATAAACGAGCTCTCATGTCTTTGCCTTTTTCCACGTTTTGCTTGTTGCATGGTGATCCAACTACCTTTGCTAATGATAGTAGGAATCCATCTTCCATCAGTTTGGAATGAGTTAAACATTGATATGGATGTGATTTGGGAGCTTGGACGCCTTGTTGAAGGTCGAATTTCTGTATCCATGGTAGAAGAGAGAGATACATGCACACACACACACAAAGAGAGAGAGAGAGAGAGAGAGAGAGAGAGGACTAGGCTATCATAACGGAGGGAAAAACAATAGAGGAATAAAAGAAACGAGGGAAAAAACTGAGCGCCATGCTTTTCACCAATTTGAATTTCGATTACATCAGTCATTATCATTAATCTAGAAACATCATTAAATAAAAGTAGCCGAGACTCTATGCCATTAATGCAAAATATGTCATAATCACGAATATAAGAGACTAAAAATACATAATAAAAATACAAATTCGTAATATTATCATATTTATATATTTTTGTAAAATGATTTTTTATTTTTTTTAAATTAGAAGTTCCGTTACGGAGGCTTTGCTCTTATTGGTCTAGAGCACTCTCTCTCCACATCCTAAAAGGCATTTTCGAGACCTCAAAACTCCCCTAATGAGAGTCACCCGAACCTCTAGAGCAAGAGAAAAACAGCTCTAAACACAATACCCGCTATGATAAGAAGCAATGGAGGCCATGTTCCAATGGGTAAGGGCAAGAGCCTAGAGCAAACGCCCCCCGACCAAGAGCAACTACCAATGCAATCGAATGAGGGGCTAAGGAACTAGACTCTCCACAAAGAGAGGTAGTTCTACCCTCATAACCTAGCGAGGTTGTCTAGCGAGCCGCAGCTATGTCCCATGAGGACACACTAGAGAAAGAGAATGTTGAGGCCCAACTAAGCACATCAATGGCTGATCTACTTTAGGTTTGTAAGTCTTTAAAGGACATAAGCAATCCTAGCATTGGCCAAACTTGCTCATCTAGGCATGAGCCCCCACCTATGCTAAAGCCAAGGGAAACTCCTAGAACCTTACATGAGATAGCAACCGAGAAAGCCCTCATTGAACATAGAAGTGTCACAGAATGCTTAATTGAGTTGGATGCTAAACTCAAATTATTCACACGGGTCTACATCCTTGCAGACATGGGCACATTCTCTAGGGATTAGCTTGAAGAATACTTGCCATGTCCTCTATCCTGGGAAGAGCAAGAATATCTTAACAATCACTATGACAGCCTCCTACATAAGCGCATGCAGTTGATCTCTAACGAGGAGGCCGATGAACTATGCTTAACTGTGACATTCAACGAAGCACTTTGCAACCAAATCTCTTAGAGATAGAGAAACTAAAGAAACAATCAAAGGGTCAAATTCAATTTGAAAAAAGTTGGTTTGAAAATCGTATTACAACGGCCGAATTGGGAGCCTAAATTATGATGATCTCAGAGGAGCAATTGGCCAAATGGCGGTCTCAAAGAGACCCAAGTTATGTGGTGGAGCCAACTTCCCTCGATTACTAACTACCATTCGAGTATGGACTTAGCCAGAGCTAGCCAAGAGAACTCTCTGATTGATAAAATTCTCACTGAGGAGGAGCTACATGTTGCTAGTAGACTCAAACAAGGTATCATGCTACTCGATGTTGCAAATTATTTTTTATTATTGAGTAGGCTACCACAAGTACTAAATGTGTGTGCCAGACTCTAGTACAATCATGAGTTCTACAATTGGTTTTTATCGTCATGAAGTGATATGGATTTATAAACATGTATATAAATAAACAATTTGTTTTGTGACTATGTATAAATAATACCAAAAGAAGCAAAGCTAGCACACACACACAAGCAATGATAATCAAGCACAGGTGATATGCATCGATTTAGATAAGTGATGTCTCTTTGAGCTACACATGTTCATTATGGTGGTTGAAGCATATGACTTGCATATACTCTCACCAATTGCCAAGTGAATGCAGGATAACATAGGTCTATATACGAAAGTGTTCAATGTCCAAGTCACCACAATACCACCAACCCCACAAAGAACCATTATGGAGAAGGTGACATAAATACTAAGAACAAAGAGCCATGATGACATAAGCCCCCATTTTTGGAAGAGAAAGTCACCCCTACAGAAGACACACATTGCATTTGAGCATGGCCGAAAGCATAGTCATTGGCTACTCTCTCTTTCTTGGCCAGACTCTACATCCAGGGCGAGATTGGGGTGGCAAGCTCCTGTTCATGGCGAAGAGCAACCAAAGTACGGCTTAATGGTGGAAACGAAGGGTTTCAACTAGTTTATATTCAATCTTACCCTAAACCTAAAAGATGACATCATGGAGGAGCCAGCTATAAAACAACTCCTGGATGAGTGCATTATATAGAAGTATGTAGAGAAGATCGGGCAAGCTATCGATTACAGCAAATGCATAAAATTTTCGAGGAGTTTCGATGTCGAAAGAAATTGTGGCATGGTGATGGTAAGAAGAGGAGAAGAAGCTTGTCAAGTAGAGGTGGAGTGGAGCCCTACAATGGTGGAGAAGGCCTGGGTTTAGCCAAGAGAAACACCCAAGGAGGGATGTGTTGGGGGTGATCCGTCACCAATCCAAGAGCAAGAGGGAGACAAATTCCACAAGGAATAGTAGGACAACATGGAGAGAGTTACTAATAAAAAGGAGAATGGCCAACCATCTCAATAGCAAGAGAGCAAGAGGACAATCCATGAGCAGCAAGGCTAAAGAATTGTCAAGTCAAGTGGAAAGGAAAGATCACACTTGCAAAATCCCCATAAGAAGAGCTCGATCCATCTCCAAAGAAAACAGAGAGCTACAAAGGGTGGAGGAGGAATCAAAGAGATTAGAAGAAGAGCACAAGCAAACACTAGAAGAGGAGGAAGAACGACTAAGGCAAAAGGAAGGAGAAGCTTACTCTAATGAAGATGAAATCAAAGATTTAGCCTACAAACTGGCACATTACTGCAACATGGACTCCATGCCATGACACCTAAACCTAACACTAGCTTAGGAGTGGAGGAGCAATGTGCTCCCCTAATCTAAACTAGTTGAACCTTACATGAACTCTCCTTGTAAGGGGTTTGGGGAGCCAAAATAGCAAATATAGCCGCCTCAATAGGAGCCACTGGAGCTGGTCCACAAAGAAGGGCGTAACTCTAAATTAGATCAACGAAAGAAAGAATGAGTGCAAAAACCAACCCCTCTCCGTGGCCACAACAAGTACAATCAAAAGAGAAAAGGGCTCCTTGCCAAGCCATGTATTCCTTGCTAAATCTCTTAGGCCTCCTCAGAATCTAACTATTGTAGAGCATCAAGATGATGTCTAGCGTTCCCCCTCCCAATGCATCTCCAAAATAAAAGGGAAAAAAAAGAAAAAAAGAAAAAAAGAAAAGAGAAAACAAAAAAAGACCCACTCAAACAAAAAGAAAACGAACAATGAGCTTTTCCTTGTATATTAGAGTGCCACAAACACTGCACCTAGGGGTCCTCAGGTTAGGCATGTCCTGTGGCCTTGGTCAATCAGCTCTGTACCTAACCCCCTAGCCTTTCCTATCCCCCCCACTTCATACTTAGGGCACATCAAGGGCAGGACACACCTAGGGAGTTTGTGCTTGCCTATGGTTAGATCTGTCTCCCTAACTGACACCCACAACACCTCCCCTATACACAAAATGGGTCCTTAAGTGTGGGACAACACCACAAGCTTCCCTGAGGTCGCAGTTTTACTAGCACGAACACCATGCAACACTGCACACTGAGGTAGATGCACCCTTAGTAGTACACTTCCTTTTTCTTTTTTTCAGTTATACTCAACAATGGTGATCAACCACCACCAATATTGAAGGCCCCCACTACCTGATCAAATCTAATCTCAGCCTCCGCAATCTAATCTCGGCATCAATGAGATCAATCATGCTACACCATGTTGTTAAAAGCACAAATAATGTCTCAAGAAGCCTTTGAGGGTACTTCTCCTCAACATCGACAATTGTTTCCACCCCATTGAACCGTCGCTTCATCCATACATTGCTACATGGAAACTGCCCAATAATCTTCTGACTGCGTACTATCTAAGTATGCACATGCACTCACATAATATCTACACCACAATATATACACAATTTGGGTCCTCAAGTGCAGGACAATACTCTGACCTATCTCCCAAACTGACCAAACTATGTCTTGTGCATGATAAGAAGACTAGCACTACCCCCAGGGAGAGACCACATATGAGAGGTTTTCAATTGCAGGCATTGAAGACTCCAACGAAAGTGTCATCATCTCTTCATCAACACTCAACTTTGAATTCTTATCCCATGCAAGCCCTCCAAAGAATCGTCATGCAACACAGAATCCTAGAACACCAGCACATGTGCCAGCAAAGAGTGCAACTCTTTACAAAGAACAACCCTATCACCAACCAATCAAGCCAACAAAGTGCCATTAATGACCTTCATCCACACCACCACCAAACTCCTCCACGAAAAACCACAACTGTCCCTTACACCCACCTCTTTGGTGCATGCCAAAGCTTGATACCTATGATGGTGAGTGCCATGGGACTGGCACTCATCTAGGAGGGGGATAATGTTAACCCTTAGACGAACAAGGTGGAGAATCCAAAAAATCTAAAGCAGAAGACAAGGCCAAGTCAAAAGTGAAAGAGAAGACGAAGACGCGCTAAAAAGGATCTAGAAACACAAGAAGTGCATAAAAGTCCGAAATCAAGGAGAAAGGCACACAAGAAAAAGTGCAAGTCAATACTTTTGTAAAAAAACGCAAGGTGCACCATGATTTATTTTAAGAGTGATGGGCTCTCACTTGTGCAAATTGTAAAGGTAGATGGGTGGTAGGAAAGAAGCTAGGAAGATAGGAGGACAATGGGAAAAAGGGCCTACCAATCCTTCGCAAGGCGATGCACAACTACTCAAGGATTTTTCTTTCTTTCCTTTGCTAGTTTTAGAGGGGTTAGAACCCCTTTTTACACACCTCCATATATTTTTATTATTTCAAATATGCAATATTTTTCTTCTTTGCATATATTTGTTCTAGCAGGCTCTTTTAATTGCCTCACAACTAGTAGAAACTCCTAGAACGGTCGCCTAGCAGGTCAGCAGAATAGGGTCACTAGGATTGCCTTCTAAAATAGGTCTTTCAGTGCTTGACAATGCCTTTGCAGGAGGCAACAACTACTTTGACCTTCCTCTCAGACATACCTGACCTACACCTAGGACTTCATGCCTTCATTACCGGTCCCCAACAAAAGAAATCCCTCACAAGTACACCGACATATGCAGCATAAAAATAAGGTACTCGTAAAGGAAAGATATCACTTGTGGATTGGGCCATGAGAAGCTCTAGTGCAGTAAAGGCTCCCCCCAGCTTCCCAGTAATTTTTCTAGCACAGCACTAAAACAAAACCCATAAAATGCATCTGCACCAAACAAAAAAATGGCTCTCTTGGCCTAATGAAATAGAACATTTTACTACAAACTAACTGGCCCTCTTGGCCTAACAAAAATAGCTCATTTGGCTGCATCTTATGGATGGTCTTTTTGGCATATATATTGCATCTTATCTAGCTAGCCAAGACCAAAGATATCATGAGATGTGAGGGCTAGCCACATACTACTTATGCAAGTCTTGATCTTGGGCTTTTGTAAATCCACTAGCCCAGCTCTTTCTATTGTTATCTCAGTAATAAGGGCCATCTCTTCTTGGGTACTATGAGCTAAATGAATGACCTCATTGGGCTCATGAATCACAGCTTTGTGCTCATTTGAATAGTCCCTATTTGGATTTTGGCATAGGTCAATGTTGCAACCCAAACTAGGTAGAACTTCAACCCTAGGCCCATCACCTAGATGCAACTTAGGGCTGTGCATATTGTTAGATGTGTCATTATGGCTGTTGATCTCATCCACTTGGGAAATCATCAAGGCATATCCACATGGAATTCCTGGCCTTTCATCTAGTACACCAACCACACATTTAGAAGTTTCGGGTCTCCAAACCCATCTCATATTCCTTTTTATATTCCTATATTGCCTCATTTTGTCGCATTGGTATAAGGGACTCAAAGCAGACTTATTTCTATAGAAAAATAGCCTCACATCCTTAAGACTACTATCAAGTACAGGGGAGCCTTTGGCATCATGCATCTTCCTCATACGAATGTCTTTACTTGCCTTTGTCCACTCTACAACAACTACTTAGCCATAGGAACCATGCTTTTACTAAAAGGAATAGCCTCTACTCGAAAGCATGATTCGTCCATAAATTGGAAAGGTCTTTTCAAGAGCCTTACGAGGAGCACAACTAGGGCCACTCATAGCATGCTTGTCCATACTCATAGGCTCGATGGTCCTATCAATGCCGCCATCGCAACTACCTCTCGTGGGACTGTTGCAAGCCTTGATGGGACTTGTTGGGCGTGGAATCTTTTTATCCCCAATAGGCATCTTATCATTGCTCATAGGATTGCCACTTTGTACTTGGACATTTTGACCACCAAGATCTCCCGCTAAGGTTGTCTTGGTATTAGAGAAAGGATTTTCTCTTTGCAAAATTGGCTAGATATTTGGATGCACTTACAAGGAGTGGGGGAAACTCCAAAAATTTTCCCAACATCTTCGAATATACTGCTCATAGTCAATTGCATGCCTCTTGGCCTCATTTAATGACTTAGGATCTTGCATCCTCACTTGGATTTGCGTATTGATCTCTAAGCTGCTCATAAAGAGATCACATAGCACATCCTTAGGAAACACAGTAGCTCTTCTTGGCCGTCTCAAGGTATCATCAAAGGCTCCAATGTATTCTTTATAGCAAAAGGGTAAGACTCTTGTCTTATTTGCATAAGCTGCCCTAAGACCTGGGTCATAGGCACCTCCTTTTCATATTCATCTAAAAATTTATCGTGCAGCTCCTCGAATGATTTAATTGACCCTCTTGGGAGGCTCCAATACCATTTTCTAGCCTCTCCCTTCGGGCTACTTGAAAATACAAGCATCCGATGTATATCATCATACCTACTTGCAAGGCAGGTTAGGCCATATTCTTTTAAGTGCAACATCAGGTCCTCATTTACCAGCCCATGAAATACTAGGATATCCCCATAAGGAGGAGGGCATTTAGTCCTCTTTCTTGGGATCAAATTGGGGTCATTAAAATCTTCATAATCATGACCTAACTCCAGTGTCTTAGGGTCTCCAACCTCTTCCATTTCCACCTTTATTGGTGTAGGGAGGTTAATATTATCCTTGCCATCCCTGTCTGCCAACTCATAAAGTGGTCTAGGGAGTCCTATGCTACGCAATAAGGAGTCTACTCCACCGCCTGCCAATGGTGTTTTAGTATTTCTATCCTTACTTGCTACCGTTTCCCTAGAATTAGAGGTAGGTCCTAACAGAACCCTCCTCTCTGATAAGGGTTTTCCACATATATAGATATCATCCAATGCTTTATGGATCTGCAAGATTGCGCTTTGGAACCCAATTGCATTAGACCCTAGCATCGAAGATATCTCCTGCTCATAGGCATATATTACTTTGACTAGTGGCATCACGGTCTTTCCCTCTAAAACCTTATCATCACTAAGGATCATAGACACTTGTGCCTTCCTACCCTCACTTTTACTTTCTAATCCTTCCTCTAACTCCCATGGACTATTTCTCATGATTACTCCATGGGTATTTCCCCATAGTGACCCAAACTCCAGCATGGTGTCACTTTCAGGGCAAAGGGTAAAGTAACTAGCCACATTTCTAGCCAAAGATCCCACTAAACCATTTAAAATGGACAAAGTATCTTTAGGGTTACGGGGGTTCCTTGGTTTCATCGTCATGCTCATGTCTGAAACTTTAATTAGCCTATTTTAGCATCCACCGCTTCAAGGCAACTGTCAACTATAGAATAAAGCTAACATGTCCCTTATAAGACTAAGATTTGGAAACCAACACTTATAGGTAGCTCTTGGCAAATGCGCCACCTCTCGGGACCAAAAATGGGTCCCGAAACTAGCTCTCTAGCACAAGCTAGCTCTAAGACACACAAGACACCCACACGGCCTCACGGCCAGGAGCATCTAAGGGACACACTACACTAAACTCTAATTTCGATCTTGAATTTGTAGTCGGACACAGTTCAACGTTTGCTTTCCTCTACTCGTTAGAGGGAGATCCCATACATATGGGTATAATATACCACGTATCACATACATAGCAAGCAACCTCTTGGTTGAAACACCGCGGCCCCACTCTAGCGCTCCTACATGTCGGGGATTGGCCCCTTGATGCACTACTCCAACATAAAGAACAAACGTATAAGCTCCACTCTTTTGTATATCAAACAATCCACGAGTTGATATTTCCTCACTAAACTTACCCCAAGGAACCACAGCAGCCTAGGAATCCTCACACACTCCATGTTGGTCATTTATTTAGTAATCCAATGCTATGCATCCAAGTTTTATACCATGTGGCATGCAAAATGCAGAAGTGTATGATCATTGTGCAAAACCATTTTATGATTAGAGATCAGCCACGTGGTGTGCAAAACAATCCTTTAATGATTTTCGATCTACTCGTTACTGCGGCATTGCTAAAGGCTAGTACCGAGTTTCCTCGTGCTACTAGTCTCCTTAAACTTAAATTTTTATTGGCCTATATGCTATGCATAAACCAAATGATTCAAAATTTTGCATATGTCCAACAATGTCTCACTTTTACAATCTCTTTTCCCCCTAACCAGTTAGGTTTTGCCACATTACATAGGTTCAAGGTTCATTTGTATGGCATTTTGTCATATGGAAAGCAATAAAAATGTACTAAAATATAAAAACAAGGATGAGACTTAATCCTGGTGCCTCAAGCTTGCTACATATCCACAAACATTAATCATATTTTTCCCTAAATATTTATGGCAAAAAACTTAATTTTTTCCATTTTTATCTATTTATTCCTATTTATTTTCTTCAAAAACCATTAAAAATAAATATTGTGAGCTCCCACTAATCAAAAGCACTCAGTCCATTTTTATATTCATTTTTACTCCATGGAAACTCAAAACACTCACTAAAATCCCCAATTTCCATGATTTCATCAAAAACTGCACTTTGTGGATTTTACATGTTTTGAGAAAAATTTATTATGTCATCAAATTTTTTTTTTAATCTTATTTCAGAGATAATTTAGCATATGCAACCAAGATCAATCATCATCAATCATTTCCTTCAATTATCTTTCACATCAAACAAAGAAAAAGACCACTTACTCATAGAAACCTGCGTGTTCAAGGTGCGTATCTCGAGATTGAGAGGTCGTTGATGCTTCCCTCTTGCCAATAACGCACTCTCCAGACCCAATCTACGTCCTCTACCACTCCATCAGCCTTATTTACTTCAAAATTGTCATCACCCCCCTCCCCCTTCTCTCTTTCATTGATGCATATGAACAGTCGCTAAGAGGAGAGAGGAGAGAGAAAGACTAAAAAATCATATTTTTAAATCCTCAATTAAAATGGGCAAGCTTATAGCCATCTCGTTTCTCTCTCTGTTCTAATCGAGAATCTCCCTCTCTCTCCAAACAGGTGTGTATGAAGAGGCATCAGGCAAATGTGAGGAGGTGCATTGACGCTTCCCTCTCTGTTCGATAGTTTTTGCATTGATTTGAGGCTTCTTTTTAAGCCTAAGGTTTAAAACATTAAAATAACCAGTTCATATGTTTGTGTTTACACTGTCTCGCAAGTGGATATTTCAGTTTTGAGGGGACAAACGAACACGAATTCGAGATCCGTCTAGATAGGCAGCTTCGCAGCATCGAAATCTATAAACCTGGTCTTTGTCACACACTTTTCAACTCCTGAATCTAGTAGCTACTTTACAATGCCAAACCTTGTGGGGATTAAATGGGGGGTCAAACGACCTCCGATTGACGAACCGAGACTTGCATTGGATTCATGACATCGAAATGCATATAGGAAAACTCCAACTCTTGGCCATCATCCACCATTTGATTTTTCGTGAAAATTTGGTATTTGACACTTATCGGGCACTTCTTGCTCTAGAAACGGCCTCAAATGCTTCAAGCCCGCCGGCTCAAAATTGGCTCCTAAAATCCAACTCTCACTATGAGTGAGTCACAAGATGTATTCTGCACTGCCTTATGTGCTCCTGCTACTACTTTGAACTTGCCTGATGTAGCAAGTGCTCTTCTGCAAGAAGAGATCAACCGTAAGAACTTGGATGCCTCTCGTGTGTCGTATGCTTTGACTGTTAGAGGCAGAGATGGTAATGGAAAGAATAACCATGGGAATGGTCGTGGCAGAGACTCATAGAAGTCTACGTCTAAGTCACATGGTAAGTTGTGCAGCAAGTCTCATGGGAGAAATGCTAATGTGACATGTCACGATTGCGGCAAGAAGGGTCATATACGCCCACAATGTCATGAGTTGCACAATGCGAAGCACAAAGAGAAGGAAAAAGACAAAGTACAAGAAAAGTCCTCTGATCATAGCATTGTGCCTACGAAATCCAGTGTGAAAATCGAGAAGATAAATGTCATGCAGACTGATGACTTCGATGGGGAGTACATACTTGCAACTAGTTCTTGTGATGTTATGTCATTGACCGAGGTTTGTTCTATGTATGCGTAGTGCCAACTTTCAGATTCTGGTGCTTCATTTCATGTTACACCATGCCGTGAGTGGTTCCACTCCTACCGCGTTGTCTCTGGTTCAGTTTGCTTGGGTGATGACAAGCCACTTGCTGTTGTTGGCATTGTTGGGTAGTTTGATGTATGCCATGATAGCCACTCGTCCAGATATTGCCTTTGCACTTGGTGTTGTGGCACGCTATATGGATACACATGGCAAGAAGCATTGGGATGTCGTGAAGGGTATCATGAGATACTTGAAGGGCACAACAGATATGTGTATTTGCTATGATAGCTAGAATATAGGAGTTGTAGGGTACAGAAACTCCAATTATGCAGGACATGCAGATAGTAGAAATTCCACTTCTGACTATGTATTCACCTAGCTGGAGGTGCTATCTCTTGGATGTCCAGGGTTTAGAATTGTATTGCTCTATCTACCACTAAGGCCAAGTATGTTGCAGCCATTGAGTCCTTCAAAGAGGCCATATGGTTAGGTTGTTTGGTTCATGACCTTGGGATTGATGCTATACCTACACTGCATTCGGATTCTATGGGTACTATTCAGCTAGCCAAGAATCCGATCTTCCATGCAAAGATGAAACACATTGAGGTGAGGGATCACTTCATACGTGGGGTCATGGAGGATAGGTTTGTTGACCTTGTCGAGATATCCACTGGCAAAAATCTTGTACATCTGCTCATGAAAAGCCTCACTACTAAGCGCTTTGCCTTCCTCAAGAGATTAATGGGCTTTGGATGAGATGACATTTTTCCTCATCATGTTGTACATGTGTACATTGTACTGTCTTTTCTTTTTTCTTTTCACTCCTCACTGGGGCAGATTTGCCTTTAAGTGGAAGGCTTTGGGGGTAAAGGTGCCTCTGCCTAGATGCCCGTGTATTACTACACTAACAGTACCCGCTGTTGCACACTGCAGATGGCAGGCACCTATCACCATCACTTTATTCTTTATTCTTTTAATGAAAGTTTGAATAAAGGAAGGTCCGATCATACATTGTGACTGTTGGAGTTCCCATTTTGTGTCTCTCTCTTTCTTGTTCTTGCTCTCCCACCATAGCTCTTCCAAGCAAGCTTTGATCCTTCTCACCTTTCAGTTAAGAATTAGGCAATCACACCTAGTGTACTCCCTTTGTATGGAGTGTCAAGATTGTGGGAGAGAAGGAAGGAGTCTCACTTGTAGCTTTCTTGCTTGCACAATGGGGGAATACACACAAAGGTGGAGGCTAAAAACACTTTTCCTCTTCTTAGTTGTGTAAGCCAAAAGAACTCTCATACAAAGAAATAGAAGAACCCTATATATGGGTCTCAAACCAAAGACAACTAACTAAGGTGGCATACTAACTGAGCCACGGACTAGAGTAGATAAGGATAGCTGTCATCTAGCTATTATTCATGGGCGGTGTACCAACCGCATCTGCATCTGACAAGTCGATGACATAAATGCACAACGGTCATCCTGGCATATCACAAGTGGAGCTCGATATCTCAACACTCCCCCTTGAGCTCAATCCCAATTCCTACACACCAAGCAGGTCTCTGAAGTTGCGCAGCTTCTCTGCGCCCAATGCCTTCGTGAATATGTCAGCTACCTGATCCTCTGTGCTGACATAAACTAGATCAATAAGACCTAGTAAAACCCTCTCCCACACATAGTGATAATGCATCTCAATGTGCTTTGTTCTAGCATGATAGACTGGGTTATTTGCTAAGTGTATACTACTCATGTTGTCACAATAAATGACAACTGGCCCATCTGTAGGCCGATGCATATCATAAAGTAGCTTATGCAACCAAGCTACCTCACGTGTAGCCATTGCTGCACCCCTGTACTCAGCCTCTGCGCTCGACAAGGTAATTGTAGGCCGTTTCTTGCTGCTCCAAGTGACTGCAGCACTCCCAAAAGAGAACACATATCCACTGGTAGATCGTCTATCAGAAATACTACCATCCCAATTAGCATCAGTGTATCCATGTAACTGTATCTGAACCCCAGTCTCATAAAATAGTCCATATTGCAATGTGGATTTCACATATCTAAGTATGCGTCTAGCCGCATCCAAATGTGGTTTCCTTGGAGCCTGCATAAACTGACTTACCAATCCAACAACATAGCTCAAATCTAGCCTGGTAATAGTCATATAAATCAAACTTCCTACTATGTGTATGTACATAGTAGGGTCTTCGAGAAGCTCACTTGCATCTGTGCTCAACTTCACATTCTGCTCCAAAAGAACTGAAATAGGCTTACAGCCTGTCATTCCATATTTGGACAGCATGTCCAATCCATACTGCCTCTGCAAGAGCCATATCCCACTTGGTGAACTAATCACCTCAATGCCCAAGAAATAACGCAGCTCTCCCAAATCCTTCATCTCAAACTTTTGCTTCAATAGCATTTTCACATGAAGGATATCTTCATCACTATCACCTGTGATAATCAAATCGTCAACATAAATGACAAGCAGCATCATACCTACTCATCTCATCAAAAAAAACATCTCTGATCACTGTAAACTTACGAGTAGAAGGGTTATAGCATCTATACCCTTTCTACTACAGAGAGTAACCAATAAAGATGCACTTCTCAGCTTTTGGATCCAACTTGGATCTCAACTCATCTGGCACATGAACATAGGCAATGCAACCAAAAATCTTCAAATGAGAAATATCTGGTTTCCTACCAGTATACCTCTCCTCTGGAGTCATGCCATGTATTGCTGCAATGGGAGTCCTGCTCATTATGTAGACTACTGTAGCAACTGCTTCACCCCAGTAAAAATCTGGCAAGTCTTTTTCGTTGAGCATGGCACGAGATACCTCTCCAATATGCCTGTTTTTCCTTTCTGTAATTCCATTTTGTTGTGGGATATGACTGCATGAATATTGCTGCTTTATGCCATGCTTCTGCAGGAACCTTGCAAACTCATTTGAGAGGTACTCTCCCCCTCCATCTGACCTTAGGCATTTTATTTGTAGGATTGTTTCTTTTTCAACCATAGCTTTAAGAGTTTTGAAATGCCAAAAACTTCACTTTTCTTTTTCATAAAATACACCCAAACTTTTATGTTATAGTCATCAATAAAAGTGACAAAATAATGACAGCCTCCAAGAGATGCAGCTTTAATAGTCCACACATCAGAGTGGATTAATTCCAATGGCTTCTTACTCTCTTGAACATGTCTAGGAAATGGTTTCCTTGCCTGTTTTCCAAATTGACAGGCTTCACATACCTTATGCATTTGTGCAACCTTGAATTTAGACAATCCTGCAACAATATTTTGGTCCTGCATTGATTTAAGTCGCTGTACATTAATGTGACCAATGCGTTTATGCCAGATATCAATATCTGCAACTACCCCGGTCCCATGTGCAAACATTGCTGCACTCAATTCAGACATGTCTGCATCCAACGTAAACATTATGCCCTTCTTCTTTCCTTTTGCTATCAAGCGACCTTTATTTTTCATACCCATTGTGCAAGCAAGAAAGCTACAAGTGAGACTCCTTCCTTCTCTCCCACAATCTTGACACATTAGTCAACCTGAAAGGCATGACTATGTAGGCAAAGACGCCCCACTCAATGGCAAATGCGGTCTTATGCCTATCCTGAGGATGCACTTGCACCCGATTATATCTAGAGAAACTGTCTGGATAATTGTAAGCCTCTTTGCCAACCACTCTCTCGAGCATGTGCTCAGTGTACGAAAATGGATAGTTATCTCTCTTTGTAGCAGCATTTACCTTCTTGTAATTGATGCACACTCTAATCTTTCCATTCTTCTTCAATACGATGACTATGGGCAAAACCCAGTATGTGTGCTCAATTTCGTAGACAAAACTTGCTCTCATTAGCTTGTCAATTTTTCCTTGATGGCATAGGCATGCTTTGGATTCATAGAATAGAATCACTACTTGATGACTGGCATTGCGTCAGGTGTCATGGGTATGTTGTGAGTCACTACACTCAAGGCTACCCCTTTGAGCTCCTCTAGGGACCAAGCAAAGACGTCTATATACTCTTATAAGATAGCAATGAAACTTGCTTCCTCTTCCTCAGTCAAGTCATCAGTTATAAAGGTAGGTCAGTTTGTCTCCCCTTCCCTAGCTAAATTGACCTCCTTGACCTTGGCGGGCCCTTCGATTGGTTTGCTTGCTTGCCCTTGTCATTTGGCTCCCACCAAGATCACTACCCTATCTCCTTTTTGAATTTTGTGAATTGCTTTGGTAGGTCTTGTAGTTTTCGTTGCTCCTCTACCTGTGTTTCCCTAGGCAGCTTCTGTCATTCCTCCCTTAGCCATCAATGCCTTAGGTGGACGGGTAGGTTCCCCTTAGTGTGTCTAGTCTTGGAAGGTTGAGGAATCTCAGCTGACTTCCAACTCAGAATCGAACTCTCCATTTTCGCTAGAAGAGGGAGTCTCTCCTGGCGGTCACAGCTTGGAAGGTGAGTCCATTTTCAATAGTGGTGTGACATTTGGTTGGGCTAGGCCTGCCTACTCATAGTTAATCACACATGTATATTCTAACCAAGTTCGATTGTAATCCATGCACATGACCCCTCTCTCAAATCTAAAGGTGTTCTGCTTGTGTATTTTGGAGTCAGGTCATATTTTTTTTATTACACTCCCTCAGTGTCATATTCTATAGTGTCTAATCCCTTTCACTCTCATCACTAAAGGAATAGCAGTCTTCATACTCGTCGTGAGAGCTATCTTTGTCTGACTGCTTATCATCCCCCAAGTCCTGATACATCTCTTCTTGTCGGTCCAGGACTAAGGCCCAATTGTACATCAAATTTAAATCATGCGCCTTGAACCATTGCCACTCAGGCTCATCCAAGAGATCTTGGAATGGCTTGAGATTTGTTGTTGGATTGCCAGCCAACTCATTGGTCAAATATACTAGGATCTCAAGGAGCTCTCGTCTATTATTCGGGACTTGGAATGTGATAGGGGTTGGGTTTTTAAAAATTACAGCTCCTTCTCTGCTGCTCGGAACCCAAATCTGATGGCTCCGTTGGCTCTAAAAGGCGAGTAAAACTCCAGGACACCAGGACACCTGCTCATGGATCTCCCAGATCACTCCTTCTTCTTTCAGTTCAATCTGCAATTTTCAGTAACGATTGCAACACGTGCGATTTCGTCAATCTGTCTCTCTTGTGAAAATCCCCTAATTGGCTGAAAGAGCAACTAGCTTTTTGTATGCCATTCTAATCTAGAAGTTTTTTTCTAACTTTTTCAGATTTTTACAATAAATAATATCAAAAATAGGGTAAAATTATCCAAAAATCTAGTATTTTTGGATAATCCATGCAACTCACACTAGTACTAATGGCTCAGATCACATTGACTCTCTAAATCAATAAAGAAGTCAGATGATGATGCATTCCATACTTTTTTACATTGTGTCCTCATAACATCACGACAGCGGGTGGACAATAATCTCGTGGAAAGAGGTATAGTGATTCGTGGGTAAAAGGGGAAAAAAAAGATGTGTGTGGTCACCCTCTTAGGAGGGGAAGGGGAGAATCTTCAAGTAGTCTTTCTCCCTCTCACTCTCTTTGTCCCTCTCTGTCCCTCTCTCTCTCCCTTTTCCTCTTCTTCTTCTTCTTCTTCTTCTTCTTCTTCTCTCTCTTCTCACCTCTCTTATTTCTCACCCTCTCTCCCTACCTATGCAACATCCAGCCCTCCTTTTCTTCCCATTGGGGGGGTCTATAGGGGGGCGTGACATGGGGCCCCTCCTCTTATCGTCTATCTAGGCGGCCAATCTTGGGTTGCCGCCATGCATCTGAAGAGATAGTGGGGGGGAGGGGGGAAGTAGCACACATGTGCTCCTCCCCATCTTGGTTATCGTCAATTTCATCTACGAGATTGAGCTCACCATTTCCATCTGTAGCTCCACCATGTCGTCAGCTTCCCCCTTCCACCCGCGTCGTTGTCGTCATCCTTCTCGCTACATCACCCTCATCAATGCATCATCTTCTTCCTCTTTCCCTTTTTTTTCCCCTCCCCACTTGACAATGATGGCAAGGGGAGAGATTTTTTTTTTAATTGATTTTGTTTAATTAAAATAGGGGGAGATTCTAACAGTGACGCGTTACATCCTTCCCCCCTTAAGGGATCGAGATATCATCATCTCGAAAGGAATTGGGGGTATTTTTGGTTGAGAGTATTCTCATCAATCCATGTGGCATCTTCTCCTGGATAGTCCTTCCACTAGATGAGGTACTCCTTGAGGGTTCTACTCCTCAATCTCTTTTCTCAAATGTCTAGGATTCTATCTAGCCAGAGCTCAGGGACTCCTTGGCTTGGCATTACAACTTGTTAATCATTGAGTACATGGCCATGATTGGATACATATTTCTTTAGTAGGCTAACATGAAATACATTGTGAACCTTTATGTTCTCAAAGAGTTGGATTTTGTAGGCATTGGGCCCTAGGCACTTGAGGATCCTATAGGGCACGCAATACCTTGGACTCAGTTTCTTAAATTCTCCCAAAGATAAGGAACTCTTCTTGGGTCATACACGAATAAAAACCATATCTCCTTCTTTGAAGAGTCACCATTGTCTATTTAGATCTACATAGGCTTTTTGCCTATCCTTGGCGGCTCTAATGTCTTGTCTGATGGCCTTGACCTGCTCATCCATTTCCTTGAGCATTTTCTTGGAAGCTTCTACCCTTAAGGTAGGATCTGAAAAATTCAATGGAGTATAATAGTCATGCCCATATAATGCTTGAAAATGTGTCATTTGAATGCTTTGTTGGTAGGAAGCATTATATGCAAACTCTACCAATGGTAGATATTGAATCCACTTTCTAGGTTCATGATAGCAATATGCTCTAAGGATATCTTCAATGACTTGGTTGACCCTCTCCATTTGGCCATTAGTTTGAGGGTGACAAGCTGTACTGAAACAGAGTTGAGTCCCAATGGCCTTGAATATCCCTCTCTAGAAGTGAGATGTGAAGAGGGAATTGCAATCACTAACTATCCTTCTAGGCAACCCATGAAGCTTGAATATTTCCTTGATGAGAATAATCTGGAAATATCTAAAGCTTTATAGTTTGTCTTGACTGGAATGAGGTGTGCAACCTTGGTGAGCATGTCTACTATGACCATAATTGAATTGTATCCTCCTTGAATAGAGGGCAACCCAACAAGAAATTCAATGTTGATAAATTCCCACTTCATTTAGGGAATGTCAAGAGGTTGCAACTTCCCAAGCATCTTGGCATGTTCTGCCTTAATTCGTTGGCAAGACAAACATCCCGTGACATATTTGAGTACATCTCCCTTAAGCCTTTCCCAATGGTAACTCTTTCTGATCATGTTGAGGGTCTCAACGTATCCGGGATGGCCCAAAAAGGGGGAATCATGTGCTTCCCAAAGTATTCTCTGTTTGAGTTTTTTGCTTGAGGGTATGCATAATCTTGTCCTAAAATAGATAAGTCCCTCATTGACAAAAAATTCTTGATACTTGACCTTAATTCTAGAGTTTTGGTCCTTTTCCAAAATCTCCTTCATCATCTTCAGATATTCTAGGTCATGGCTAGCTTCTTCCTTAGCTAGTTCAAGGATAGGGTTGCTAGGCATTGACACCACAATTACCAATGAGTCTGCCCTTGAGGGTTCCTCCGTGATAAGAGAGTTGAGGAATGCCTTGCGACTTAAGGTGTCAATGACCACATTCTCTTTGCCGGGTTGATACCTGATCTCAAAATCATACTCCTGTAGAACTTCAATCCAACAACGTTGCCTCATGTTGAGGTCGAGTCTGGGTAAAGATCCATTTAAGGCTCTTATGGTCCGTGTGACCAAAGAAAACTTGTTACCAAGCAAGTAATGTCGCCAAAGTTTGAGAGCATGAATAACTGCCAGTAGCTCCATGTCATGGGTGGCATTATTCCTTTCATGGGTTTTTTGCTTCCTTGAGGAATAGGCTATAGGATGACCTTCTTGCATTGGTACACAGCCTAGTGCAAGTGAGTAGCATCCGTCACAACTTCAAATTCCTTGCTCAAGTCAAGGAGTTTCAAAATCGGTGTTGTCACTAAGCTATGCCTGAGTTTATCAAAACTTGATTGTTCAATAGGCAACCACACTATGGCAACTTACTTTTTCAGCAAATTTGTGAGGGGTGCTACGATTAAGGCATAGTCCTTAATGAAGATCCTATACCAACATGTTAATCCAAGAAAGCTACATACTTCTTTAGTAGTATCTAGTGGAGGCCACTCTTGGACATCCTAAATCTTTGTAGGATCTATAGAGATTCTTTCATTTGACACAATAAACCCAAGATATTCGATCTGCCTTTTGAGGAAGGCACACTTTTTCTTCTTAGCATAGAGCTTATGAGTCCTCATGGTCTCAAGGATGATGCAAACTTGGGATTTGTTAACCCTCAAACGAACAGGGTGGAAAAGCCAAAAAAATCTAAAGCAGAAGAAAAGGCCAAGACAAAAGGGAAACAAAAGATGAAGGCACGCCAAGAAGAATCTGGAAACATAAGAAGTGCAGAAAAGTCCTAAATCAAGGAAAAAGGTGCACGAGAAAAAAATGAGTCTATGCTTTTGTAAAAAAGTGCAAGGCACACCATGATTTATTTTAAGAGTGTCGAGCTCTCACCCGTGCAATTTGTAAAGGTGGATGGGTGGTAGAAAGGAAGCTAGGAAGATAGAAGGACAATGGGAAAATGGGCTTAGGCCACGGTCGGCCATGTAAAAAAGGGAATAAGGGAATGACCGCCCAAAAGGGATTTAGGGTTTTGTATATAAATTTGAAAAGTGAATGAGTAGCTCATTCTTGTGTGTGGCTAAAAGTGACCCCCTTCTTCTTATTCTTTCTTGCTTGAGCTTGTGCTTGAGAGAGGGAGTGTGGGAGTGTGAGGAAGTGGGAGTGTGAGGGTGAGGACCGGGGAGGGGAAGCTCTCCATCTTCTCCTCTCTTCTTCTCTTCTCTTCTCTTCTTTTGTCTCGCTCGAGGCAATGGAGCTTGGAGCATGGAGCTTGAGGATGGAGCTTGCTTGAAGCTTGCACTTGGATCGTGGAGCTACCGAAGTGCTCAAGAGAGGAGGTAACTCGATCAGGGATGGAGGTAAGCTCACTACACCCGTAGAGATAGATAGCGCATCGGTTATGTGAGAGGTAGCCATTAGTGCTCGGCTTAGAATGCTTGAAACAATAAGCGGTCCGTGGGTCCTGGCGGTTGAGAGAGAGTTTTCACATTTTGGTTCCATTGTCGGGACCAACGGATTCAGGCCTTGAGCACTTGCATGCTTCAAATCGAGCATTGAAGTAGGGGTTTTCCCGAACCGGTGCTTGAGGTAGATAGGTAGAAAGAGAGGGAGTTTGAAGAGGTATTCGATCTCCTTAGCAAGTAGCTTTTTGGTTTTTGGACTTGGAAAAGCATGTTGGAGTAGTGTAGGTATTTTTCACATGATTTTTTCTTGCATTTAGGAAGGATAGGAGTAAAACATTAGAGCATGTAGTAGGGTTTTTTGTTGCTGTATAACAGGCTGAAATAGGGAAAAGAAGGGCAAAAAATAAAAATTTGGGTTAAATATTGGTGAGAGGAGCAAGACTAAGGTGAGTACAGGCCTGGGCAGGGTGATAAAGGGCCAGGAGTGGCAGCAAGGAAGACCACATTTTGCACTGCAAGATTTCAGGAGAGTTGGAGAGAGAGAGAGAAAGTTTCATTGCCTGGACCTGCTTTGATCTTGCCATCAAGGAGTTCTTTGCCCACCACACGTAATTCCACAACTTTTCCTACATGAGTAGCTTGGATCTAGAGGTGCTCGACTAGTAGCAGGGCCTCAATCTCTTGGTGCGACGAATCCTGTGGAGTCCGGAGAAAAACGTGTCGCACTAGGCCCGTCTGAGTAATAACAATTTTGGGATGAGTCCCAGAATCGACCCTCGGTCTCCGACCTCTATTCGGCCCTCGAACCACTCAGAGGAACTTAATATTCGGCCCAGCTTGGCATTTGGCCCTCGGCTCACCTGACTCGGACCACTTGACTTGGACACCCACCTTTAGGCCCGTCTGAATCAACCATTTGAATCACTTGATTTGGCCCTTGGCCCTGTCTACTCGGATGCTGACTTGCTGGGCTGAATTTGGATTTTTTCAAAATTCTAACCTGTAGATTTTGAAACCAACCAGAGACCACACAAAGCCAAAAACACATCATAGACCTATTTACTAGACTGAAATCTAGAGCAAGTAGTTCAAAACTTGGCTACAAACGGTCCTTCAAATCGCGCATGGAATTTACCGTAACGGCCCTATGGGCCAGGGAGGACTACCCCCCCAAATCCCCACAGAGGGGCTCTGCCCCCTCCACATCTCCCCTAAGTAGGTTGGAGAGAAAACGTGCACCATGACAGGTCCTCCAAATTAGATCCTATTGTAGTAATGGCTCTACACAAGCATGGATTCTCACTTGCAAAAGAGCAACTAAAAGCCCATACCCGAAAAAAGACAAATAGAGACCCTAGAACCTCAATGGGCCAATCTAGCCTATAAGGGCAAAAGGAACATACCACAAAAAAATGTTTAGATTGTGTTTGGACTGCATCTAGTCAAAGCAGAATGCAACAACCTCAAGCTTTAACTACAAGGATGACTAGACATGACAGTCTTGAAGATGGATGCACCTTGAATGCTACTACACAGATGACCCAAGATATCAGTAGAGAAACCAAATGTAGCTATGTAGTTGGGGACTCAAGGGCATGCATCAGGAGGCTTAAATTTACAAGCCAAGACCTAGAAGATGAAGACATAGTGCCGCTTGATTATCTTAGAGTCAAACTCACCACAAAAAGAGAGTATAGTGTCGATGCTCTCATCGATGAAGGGGCAAATTTTAATATCTTTACCTATAAAGCATGGACTCTGCTAGGCCAACCAGATCTCACACCGACTAATGCAACTATTAGACCATATGGGGGACACCCATAAGCACTCATAGAAAAGTGCAAAATCCTTGTAACTATTGAAACTGAAAGCTTGCCTATCCTATTCCATGTTCCTCCAAATAGTGCTAGTTGTGGAAAGGAAACCCTCCTCGAATGACCTTTCAAAAGGGCGACGAAGTGTGAGGTTGATTACGTGGCACAGAGGATACACTTGACACTACGAGGTGTGAGGATAGTCACAACCTTTAGCAAGGGTGACCTCATCGAATCTCGAGGGAAAGGAAAGGAAGGTGCTAACATAACAAGCAAGCCTAGTAATGAGAGCAAGGACTTGTTGAAAGAGTTGATACAAGCACAGGTTGAACAACGAGAACCAATGAGTGAGGCCATGCTTGAAACAAGAAGGTCAGGAGACAATGCCAAGGACGGGCTTTCGACTTACAAATATCGTAGAAGATCCCAAAAGAAGCCCAAGCCTTATAGACAAAGGACTCAATGGAGAGCCAGCACAATGCCGAGATGGATATCCTAAGCCCACGTCATAGGGTATAAGATAGATGGATCAATAACCTCAATCTTTGGTTGTATGTCAAAGGGGATCTCATGCATTACACATCTAGCAAAGGAATGGAGATAGTAAGCATCAACATGAAAGTTTATTGCTAGAAAAATATAGTGAGTAAAACCAAATTTTGGTATACTATTCCTCATCCTAGCAAGAAGAATAGAGTCGTTCACTTCTCTCACTTTATTCTTGAGAATTTGAACATAGTCAAAGTCCAAAAATACCATATCAAACCTTTTGTTAATATCACCATGTAAAGAGCAACAAACATTGAAGCCCTTAGGGGCAGCCCATTCAAGAAGGGTAGATAACTTCTCTTCAAAATATGGGAGTTGTTCTGCTTCCTTTTCTTCTTCCTTCTTTCTTTTATACTGCCTCCATTTATTTGCCTGCTCTTCTATGGCCTTTTCCTCTTTCTCATGTTGTCTTGTGTCCCTTTCATGGGTGACATCTTCAACCTTAAGACCTAGATCATTTTTCTTCTTTCTATATGGAGGGACATTTAAAATATTAAAAACCTTCACATCATAAAGGGGGATTGGCTCAAGGACCTTTGAAAACCTGTATCTCAATCTCCTAAGAATTATCATGTCTTTCTCCATAAGTGTAAGCCTATGTCCATGAGTAGTATAGATATAAGAATCTTGGAACAACTCAATCAAAAAATCTTATGTAGCCTCCTGAATATTGAGAGCTACCCTAGTCCATCTAGAACTATCAAGGCTATGCTTGTCACAAATTTCTCTGACAAGCCTCTAAAAAGATAGTTTTGGAATTGCATTATTCAGAGCCTTTATTGCACTTCTAATCTCCTTAGGCATCTAACATACTATGAGAACCTTCTTCTTGGCTTTGATTTCCTTGTAAGTTTGGAAGGTTTGGAGGACTAATGGATCTTTGAGGCAAGACCTCTAGGATCAACTTTCTACTTCCTTGCAGTGGCCTTTGTTCTAGCAATCTAAAACATCAAAGAAAACAAATGATACAAGTAAATTAGGACATATCTCCAACAAATTGTATTTATGTTTGCTCTGAGAAAAGAAGAATAGAAAGGATGTACAATCGGTTTTACACTGATTGATGCAACCATGCTTTGTGGGGTAGTTTGCTGCTTGGGGTTGCCATCCCTAAAAAATAGGAGTTGTGTGAATCTAAAAGCTCGTGTTGTCAGAGTCTATGCCATGGTTGTTCTAGCATCCGATTCTCTCTAAAAAATGGTAATTCTAATCTTGAAGGTTTGAACTACTTAAGTTGTTGAGTTGAAGTCTCAGTGAGGAGTGAGTGATCATGAATTTTGGATCATGTGTTCAGTGGTGCTGTCTCGTGGGTTTTGTTGAGGTGAGATCCTCAGTCTTTAGCCCTGTGGTGTTGTCTTGGGGGTTTTTAGAGGCCGACTAACCAATTCACCTACCATAGATTGGTGCCCCCACTGAGGATATCTTGTATTGAAGATCTATGTTGATCTTATTAGTTGGGAAGTGTAAGGTGTGGAAACCAACCTGTACATAAACTCAAGCATGGTGGCTTTTGGATACGAACCCTTCTTTGGTACTGAAAATGAGGATGCTAATCAATTTATCAAGAGATTGAAGTGGATGGCTTACCAAGGTTGAAGAGACACGAATGTAGATAAGCTTCGAATGATCAGCATGTTGCTTGAAGGTTCTACAAGATTATGATGGAACTCATTGAATGAAGAGACAAAGGCAAAATGGAATGAAGTTAAAAATGAGTTCCTTACAAGGTTTGCAACTAAGCAAACTCATGAGAGTTTATGGAAATCTTTGGGAAATATGTTTTAGGGAGAAAATGAGAAAGTGTCTAAATTTGCTACGAGATTTGAAGCAAAAGGGATAGAAAATGCATAGAGTATGGAGCAACCTCCCATGATGTTCTTGAAAAAGAACAAGTTTTTTTCATTGCTCAAACCTGAATTTAGAGAAAAGATTCTGATCAAAGACCCTGATACATATGAAGATGCAGTCAAAATATCCAAAGAGAAGCAAAGGAAAATACAATTAAGGTTGGATCAATCAAGAGGTGTTGTTGTGCATGCATTTTTACGGCCTAATCAAGTTAACAATGTTGCAGGAAATGCAGGACAGCAAGCTGTGAATCTTCATGGAGCATTTGAAAGAGCAGAGGATGGGACTCAAAAAGGCCATAGAAAATCAGATGATGATGTGATTAGTAAACTGCAGGAACAACTGGCAAATCTAAATTTGAATATGAGCCTATTACAAGCAAGGCAGCCTCAAATGCAACCTAGATTTATAGGACCTCCAAGAAATAGATGGGAAAACTTTGAATGCTTTAATTGCAGGGAGAGAGGTCATATTGCTCCTGATTGCCCTTATTCCAAGAAGCACAAGAGGGGAGATGTATCCCATGCCACAAGAGAATTCCAGGCAATATGCTAGAACTCAACAGGAACAAATGCCACTTGAACCAGCCAGGCAATAGTTGGAAAGAAGACCTGGTGAAGGCACATCGGGTATGAATTTGATCGAAACCAGCATGTCTGATGATGGGGAAAATGCAGATGTTTTTGCTAACAAGAGACTCAAAGTGAGGGATATTGAAACTGAAACTCAAAGGGCAGCAAGGATTAAAAAGAGAAAATAGGTTGCAGGATCCAGAAACTAGTAGGAAAGCTAGACAACAAAGGAAGATTCAAATGGGGGACTTTGCTTTGGGAATCAATCAAGTTCCTTACAACCTGCTTGAAGACTTAAAAGGTAAAAAGGCTGATGTTACATATGGTCAGCTACCACAGATGAACTCATCTTTGAGGAGGCAATGGCATGGTTTGGTTAGCATCAAGAAAGGAAAAACCCAAATTGGGCATGTTGGAGTGGTATACCTATCAGATGTGAAAGATATTATACATGTCATGGACGCATGGATACATGGAAAGAAATTTGATCAAGTTTATGTTGATGGTGGTGTGCAAGTTTGTGTAATCACTGAAGAAGCAATGTTGCAAATGCATCTTAAAATGACAAGGAAGTCACTGTTTAAGGTTAAAATGGCAAATAGCTCAAAAGTGAAATGTTTAGGAGTCATTGAGAACTTGGAGATCAACATTGGAGGCTAAAGAGCATGTTTGGATTTCCATGTTATACCTGCAAAACTTTGGGGCATATCCTCTCATCTTGGGACGACCGTGGTTGATTGGTATGAGATCTAGACAAGATTGGTATAAAGGTCAATTGGAACTCTATCTAGAGAAGCCAATTCATAAGAGGGTGATCTTTGACATGAAAACAGGGTCTGTCATTCAAAGTGGACATGAAAGTGATGTTGGAGGTGATGAAAGTAGTGATTCAGAAAATTCTAGCCTTGATGAGGAAGATAGAGAATGGGAAGCTAGCCTACTCTCTAGAGATGTTGACCTCTTTGGGTTGTCAATCCAAGGTTCAAAAAGAGAGGAAAAAGTGGTAAATATTGCTGTAGAAAGTACAAACTTCATGCGATCAGCAACCTGAAATGAATGTTGGACTACCTAAGCTTATGAATATGCTGGAAAATGACTTGACTAATGATGAAAGATATGAATATTTAGCTATTTTTCAAAAATAACCAAAACTGTTTGCTACAGAATATCACCAACTGGGGGGTACTAACAACATTATATACCATATAAAATTGAAAGAAGGGTATAAACTAGTGGCTCAAAAACTTAGGAGACTTGGTACAATTCAAAAAAATGTACTTAGAGCTGAAATTCAAAAGTTGCTTGATGCATGATTTATCTATCCTGTTGATGATGCAGAGTAGTTGTCTCCTGTTGTAATCAGACCAAAGAAGAATGGAAAGTGGAGAGTATGTGTTGATATCAAGCCTCTTAATGCAGCTACTAAGAGGGACTACTATCCTCTTCTGTTTCAGGATGAGATCTTGGATCAAGTGGCTGGTCATGAATTTTATAGTGTGTGCGATGGATACTCTGGATGTTTCCAAATCAAAATAGCAGAAGAAGATAAGAAGAAAACAACATTCATTACCCCATGGGGATGCTTCTGTTATAGAGTGATGCCTTTTGGTCTAATGAATGCATACATCAGCTTTTCAAGATGGGTTAGTTGGGTATTTGCCCCTTTCGTTGGGAAACCTTTGTAGGTGTTTATGGATGACTTTTATGAGTACAGCTCAAGGGCATTACACTCTAAAAAACTTGATGAAGTTTTTTGCAAACTTGATGAGGATGGCAGTCAGTTGAACCCTGATAAATGTAAGATAGCAAGAACTAGAGTGATACTCTTGGGTCATGAAGTGTCTAATAATGGTATTTCACCTAAGCCTAGTAAAGTTGAGGCTTTACTTCTTATGGATTCTCCAAAAACTATAAAATAACCGATGAGCCTTGTTCAAAAGTTGAGGTATCTATCAAGGTCATTCCATATGTTGGCTAAATATGTATATCCTTTACAGAAAACAACTCAAAGGGATCCTTTAGTTTGGACACAAGTTGAAGAGGATACATTCTTGCTGATTAAAGAGAAGTTAAGTACTTTACCAATTCTTATGTTTTCAAACTGGGATGAACCTTTCTTCATTAGTATCAGTGTTGGGAAAAATGCAGTGAGGGCCATTTTAATGCAGAAGGGAAAAGGGATGTCTTATATGAGGCTTGTGTTTTATATAAGCAGATCCATTGGAGCGACTGAAAAATCTTGGATGGAAGAAGAATTTTTGGTATGCGGGACTGGTATATGCAGTTAAAAGGTGGAAATCATACTTGATTCAAAAACCATTCGTAGTACTTACTAGTTCCTAGTTGCTTCCATAGGTTTTAAGATCTGTTGAAAATGCTCCAAGAGTTATTAAGTGGTTGCTGCCTTTACAAGAATTTGAATTTACATGTTTGAAGGAGGATATTGTAAGAGCTAGCTTAGATGATAGCTTGACTTATAAAGAACCTATTGAAAGTGCAGCCGTTATAAGACGGAAGTTGATTCTGCATCCACAAATTCATGAGGAGATGAAGGATAAAGATGCTACCTTGTTTTTTATGGCAGTTACAAAAGAGTCCTGAAAAAGGAAGGACTGGGTTTTGTCATTATGGATGCTGAAAATCGAGAAGTCTTTTCTAGAAGTCAAGAAAGTAAAGAGATACAAAGTAACAATGAAGTTGAATATGCGAGTTTACATGTTGGCCTAAAACAGTGTATTCAGCCGGGATACAAGAAGATAGTTGCAAAAGGAGATGCTACATTGGTGGTCAGACAGGTTCAAAATGTTTTGAAGCCAATAAAGATATTTTGAAGGACTGGTTGTTTAAGATAAAAGGCTTCATGAGGCAGCTGCAGAAATTTGAAATTTGGCATATTGGTAGGGAGAACAACCGTAGAGCTCATGAATTGGCTAAAAATGCTCTTTCCCAATATGTTGCAGCAATGAGGGTGGATAATCCTAGATATGAGGGCAGGGAGAGCCTTCATCTGATTGAAGAGTTTCTAGAAACGGTCATTGGTTGATAAATACAAAAGGTATGCTATTATCAGAAAGGCCAAGGCATATGTGCTCATAAATGATCAATTGTACATGAAGGGGATTGATAATGTACTAAGAAGGGTGCTGGATAGTTCTAAGATTCCTGCTTGCTTATCTTCCTGTCATGAGGAAGCATGTGGTGGTCATTTTGGTTTTGAGCTTACCAAAAGAAAAATCTGCTTGCAAGACTTACTTGGCCTAGTCTGAGTGTTTATGTTGCTTATTGGTGTAAAAGTTGTCATGATTGCCAGTCATATGTAAAAAGGATACTAATTCTAGAACCTGCCAAAGCCATTGTTGCCTATGGACCGTTTGATAAGTGGGGTAGACCTTTGCCTGGTACAAAAACAAGAAATTCTTATATCATTATTGCACTTTATTATATGACCAAATGGTCTGAAGCTAAGGCTACAAGGAATTGCAAGAAAGAGTATGTAACTCAATTCCTCATGGAGGACATATACTGCAAATTTGGAATACCACTAGAAATAGTGATAGATCAAGGTCCTGGCTTCAGAAATAAGCTATTGAGAGAATTAACATGGAAACTAGACTTGAAGCAGAGATTTGCTACTCCTTATTACCCTCGGTGTAGTGGACTAGTGGAAGCATTCAATGGAACGTTATAGAAGATTCTCTTTAAGCTGTTGGAAGATCATCCTAAAGATTGGGACAATTATCTACATTAAGCTTTGTGGGCTTGTAGAACGATGTAGAAGACAAATACAAGATTCACCCCTTTTCAGTTAGTATATGGTCAAGATGCTTTATTACCTATGAATTTCATGTTCCCTATGATGGAGTTTATAAATAAGCATCAATTAGATCAAATAGAATTGGGAATTGACAAAGCACTGAACTTGCATACCCTACAATTGGATAGGCAACAAACAATGAATTGTTATGAAAAATAGATTGTGAAGCGAAAGGAATGGTTTGGGACAGATTCAATTTTCTGAAATCTAGTGTTGATCAAATGATTGTAAATGATGGAAAACATATTCAAAGTGTGCTTTGACACCTAGTAAAGGTCTCTGTCAAGGTTGGTGTTGATTGGAGCAAGAATGTGAGAGTTATGGCCTGTGGAAGGTCAATGTTTGAAGTAGACTGTATGCAGGAATTTAGGACTGCAAATTGTGCAAAGCTATTTCAGGATAGCACATCAAGGAATTTGACTTTGAGTTGTTCTGAAGAGTTATAGATTGGAAAGAGAGCTACAACTTTCCTTTTTGCAGCTTGGCGATCCAAGGTCTGGTTAGAAAGTTATGAACTATTCTTTGCAATGCTCTATGAAGCAAATTTTTAGAAAAATGAGTCTGTCTTCGTCAGATGTTTTTGAAGCTTTTAATAAAGGTTTGCTCACACTCTATGTTCCAAACCAGGGAGGTGGCTAATCATGGTGAGTGAAAATGAGCGACCAGGGACATGGTGATTGGAGCCATGGAGCATGATGGTAGGGCTGCTGAAGTCAATGGGCTGATGCGAGTTCTCAGTTTTCAAATGATGGTAATAAGAGTCTTTCTTTTGTCTTGTTTTCTTCTACTACTTTACAGGGCAAAGAGTTTGCAGATCAGTTCTGGTGTATGGATATGAGTGAAAGACAGCAGAGGGTTATTCTTCTTCATGATGAGAGTGATGTTTGTTAGTTGTTGCATGATGCTTTCCTTCAGCAAAGAAGAATAGAAGTAAAGGGTCTCTACATCTGAAACTGGGTATGAGGCACGGAACATGTATTATGAGCAAGTGTTGAATGTACGGGTTTGAGTTAGTGAAAATTTGAAAGGATTTGCAGCCAAGAAAATAATGAATATGAGTTCATAAAGTTTGAAGCTCCCACAACTCTTCATCAATGCAAGCTTGTGCTTTTGGAACGTGCAGGAATTTATGACTGCAAATTATGCAGAGCTATTTCAGGGCAGCAGATCAAGGAATTTATAACTTTGAATTGTTCTGAAGAGTTATAGATTGGAAAGAGAGCTACAACTTTTCTTTTTAAATATTGGTGATTCGAGGTCTCATTAGAATATTATGAATTGTTCTGTGTAATGCTCTATGAGGCAATTTCTGTGCTCTATGAGGAAACAAGTGAATTTAGCAGCATCTACGTCACCAGCTTGGTTTTCCATGAAAGCCATCATGATTTTCCATTGCTATATCAGTGCAAGCTCTGTTTTGATGCAGTAATGGAATGTCCACAACAGTGAAATGCTTGTAGCTATTGAATTGGCATGAAAATTTGCCGTATAAAGCTTTGGTTACCTATGTATTTGGATTGTATTTATGTGTGCTCTGAGAAAAGAAGAATAGAAAGGATCTACAACTGGTTTTACACCGATTGATGCAACCACACTTTGTGGCGCAATTTGTTGCTTGGGGCTGTCATCCCTAAAAAATAGGAGTTGTGTGAATGTGAAAGCTCGTGTTGTCAGAGTCTATGCCATGGTTGTTTCAACATCAAATTCTCTCTAAAAAATGGTAATTTTGATCTTGAAGGTTTGAACTGCTTAAGTTGTTGAGTTAAAGTCTCTGTGAGGAGTGAGTGATCATGAATTTTGGATCATGCATTCAGTGATGTTGTCTGGTGGGTTATGTTGAGGTGAGATCCTCAGTCTTTATCCTGTGGTGTTGTCTTAGGGGTTATTAGAGGCCGACTACCCAATTCACCTTTTTTTTGCATGATTGCGCTTTTATGGCTCCACTTTTTAAAGGTAAAAGATAATTCTTAGCATTTTCCTTTTCATTTTAAGTGCAACTCCTCCAAATTAGTGCACTGTACATCTTGGACAAATGTTTTGTGACTGTTTGCATATATATATATATGACACTAAGGGTCAGGTTTATATTAATATTTCTTTCACGTATTTTCTATTGTCTTTGATGAGCTATTTTATCTTGTAAAAGCATCGTAACCATGTGTATTCTAACAAAAGACCATTTATTCTCAGCAGCAGCAGGGACTACAAATCTCGGGTAACAAATTTTTAATTGTCATTTTTCCTCTCCAATCCTGAATTTCGAGGCATTGAAGATAATCAAATAGTTCATAGACATATGAAATGTGATTTTACCATTTGCAAATCATTTTGAAAGTATATTTTTGTGTTTCATAAGTCTTCAATGTGAAATAAAAAATGAATAATGAAATACGAAACTTAGAAATTGTTTTTACTTAGTTTTATGTAGTTTTGAAAGTTTGTTGTCGCATTTCATAATACATCAAGAATAGTGATTGTTGTCTATGTGCTAAACAGAACCCCTACAGCAGGGATTCATGATGTAACTCCATATGAGAGGTTGTATAGTCATAAGTCTGATATTTCACACTTGAAAGTATTTGGCAACATTGCATATGTGCATGTTCCTAATGAAAAGAGGAAGAAATTGGATCCTAAAGGTGTGACTGAAGAATGTGTTCCTTGGTTATGCACAAGACCGAAAAGCTTACAAGTGTTATGTACCGTCTACACATGAGACATTGATTAGCAAAGATGTTGTGTTTGATGAGCTGGCGTCGTGGTATGGTAATCCTATTGCAGTGGCTACTGATGGATCAGCCAGCACTAGTAATGCTGAAAATACACCTACAATGAGTACATCTATGAGTGGTCCTACATGTGATGGGTCACCTATAGTAAATCCTTGGTCAGGACGCTTGCGGAGTCGTACTCCTATGTCTCAGGTGAGTGGTCCTACAGGTGATGGGTCACCTATAGTAGCAGTACAGATGATGACTGGTGTGCTGCCGTGGATGAGGAGTATGAAGCCCTAGCTGAAAATGAGACATAGGAATTGGTTGAGTTGCCTGAAGGCAGAAGTCCCCATTAGCTGCAAATGGGTATATAAGGTTAAGTGCAAGTCAGATGGTTCGTTAGAACGCTATAAGGCCAGGCTGGTTGCAAAAGGGCATGCGTAGCAGCATGGCCTTGACTATGAGGAGACCTTCAGTACGGTGGCTAAAATGGAAACAGTCAGAACTGTCATTGTTTTGGCAGCATGCAAAGGCTGGAAATTATGGCAAATGAACGTCAAGAATGCTTTCTTGAACGATGATTTAGTTGAGGAAGTATAAATGGAGCAGCTTGAAGCCTATGTTTACCCAGACTTTCCTACATATGTATGTAAGCTGAAAAAGGCTTTATATGGGCTGAAATAGGCACCTAGAGCATGGAATGCTCAAATCAGTAGTTATTTACAGCAACATGGATTAAGATTGGGTGATGCAGATCACAGTCTATTCAAGAAGAAGATAGATCATGGATATGTGTTTCTAGTGGTTTATGTAGATGATCTTATCATCACTGGAGATTATGAAGAGGGCATTGCTAAAGTTAAATCGTGTTTATAGGCTGAATTTAAAGTCAAAGACCTTGGTGAACTGAAGTATTTTCTTGGGATTGAGGTAGTCTCTACGCCTCAAGGTATATGGCTACTATATAAGTACTATGCTCATGACATGTTACAGAAGTATGGTATGGCTGAATGCAAGCCTATGGAGACACCTCTTGATCAGAATGTCAAGCTGTAGATTGATGTTGGAAATGACATAGAGAATGTGACCATGTATCGATAGATGGTGGGCAGCTTGATATACTTGCCATCCTGACTTATGTTATGCAATGGGACCGATTAGTCAGCTCATGCAGAAGCCTTGCAAAACACATTTAGATGCAGTCAAGAGGATCATGAGATATGTAAAGGGTACTACAGATTATGGGTTATTTTATGCATATGGAAAATCCCTTAACTTGATATGGTTTACTGATGCTGATTGGGCTGGTTGTGCCTATGACAGGAGGTCAACCAGTGTTATGCATTTGGATTGGCCAGTAGTATGATCAATTTTGGCAGAGGAAGGAATAGCCTACTGTTGCATTGTCCAATACAGAAGCTGAGTACAGAGGAGCTACCTTAGTGGCTTGCGAAGCAGTTTGGTTGATGAAACTGTTGAAAGACTTGGGAATACAGCTGGAAAGCAGAGTGAGATTGCATTGTGATAACCTCAGTAGTGTTATGTTGGCTAGCAATCCTATCTACCATGCTAGGTCCAAACATATTGAGGCTCACTACCATTTCATCAAAGAAATGGTTCTTACAAGGCAGATTGACTTGATTCATGTGAAAATTGAAGACCATGTAGCAAATATATTTACCAAGTCTCTTGGTACAGAAAAGTTCATATACTTCAAATAGCTACTTGGAGATTATCAGATGGTTTGAGCTTGAAGGGGAGTGTTAGAATATCAAGATCCCGCTACTCTTTAGTCAGTCTATCTTTATGTGTGTGACTGACATTAGCTGGATACAATTGTACACGTGTGTGACATTCAATAAGTCGGTGTAGTAAGTGACTCAACCACAGTTATTGTTGGTTAGTCATACCTATGTGTGTAAGTCTCTTTCAATGAGTATGATGGAAGAATAATGGAAGAAGAACAACAATGAGCTGAGGCTCATCTTCTACTCCATTCTGTCTCCCTTCCTCTCTTCCAGCAATTTATCTACTGACATCTTATGCTATTGTGGTTTATTGTGCATATAGAAATTGAATATGCAGACAACTTTCTTGGAAGAGCCAAGGGCTCAAAGCCATTGAAGCTTGGCAAAAGTCAAGGCCTTGGTCATTGTATTGGAAGCTTAAATAATCAAACAGTTGCAATTTATCATAGCAGGTTATCAAGCTCTCCAAGCTTACCAATAATGGCTTTGAAATCTATCTCCAAGGTGATTGGATCCCAAGCTTTTAATAGTGGTTCAGACAAGATAACTTTGGTGGAGAAGGAAGAAGCTGTAAGAGTTTTTGGCTTCATGCCTAGATACAATGGATGTAGGGCAGGATACTTTGGAGTTCTTGGCTCTTATTTGCTCTCCCATGTAGGAGATGCTAAGAATTTGAAGCTCCTTCCAAGTTGTAGGAAATAAGAGTTCCTGAAATGTAGAGGTCTCATTGAGTGGGATGAAATAAAAGATTCCTTTAGAGGACCTAGTGAATTCCCTGAAACTAAAGACTCTTCTGCAATAGAGTCAAACTAAAATATGTTAAGGGTTTCTTGAAATCCATCTCTTTGTCTAGTTTGTAACCATTCTGAATATCTTTGCTTTGCACAAGAGTTTAAATATCCATCGTTTCTTCTTTGGGTAATAATGGATATAGTCCTTGCCAAAGATGATGTATTACATGATGCGGTTGTGTCTTTGAGCTTGAATTTGTGCCAAATTTGTCTGTAGAACCATTAAAAGACCTCTAAAAAATTGTTTGCCTTGTATCTTCCACCTCCATGTCTTGTGTATCTAAAGTATTTTGTTCTTTCTTGATAATGTGATTTTTCCATACCTTGGGTTGACTAGATAGATAGAGATCCATATTTCTTGATAAAATATGGAGCATGCTTATATAAAATATGCTGCATAGTTAACAAATAAAGTAATTCAATTAGAAAATCCTATATGAGTCAAACAATAAAGAGACATACATATGCAAACTTCTTACCATATAGTGAGTGAAATGTTGATTGCCCCAAGCTTCTGTCATTTCCTTTTTAAAAAGGTTCAATTGGTTTTTGAAGTCTTTAAGATCATCATCATTCCACTCAATTTTATCACAATAAAAGAATACTTTGTCTAGTGTTTCCCAAACATTGGCTTTTTTATTCCGAGCTTGTTCATTATCAGCATGATCCTTAACTGCATTATGTAAGCATATCCACTGATTGTATCTAATAGTTGAGCTACCATTCCTAAAGTTTATCTTACCAAGTCTCCCATGAAAGTCTAGGAACCTTCTAGCCTTCACTCCACCAATAGATGGCTTTTTGGGGACACAATTCCCATGTTTAGACTTTTGAAGATCTAGTTCAATAACAACATTACCACCATGCAAACCAATTGCAAATAAGACTTTTTCAATCTTTATTATAGCATCTGTTCTAGCCAATAATGGCTTCAGCTTCCATGCAAATCCTGTATAAAGATGAATAAGCTTTTCAATTATCCTACAAAGCTCATGAAGTATACAAATATGGACATTCACTAATGGAATTTCTAGGATTGGTTTAAACTATGGATCCTTGTTGTGCCTAGAGGAAGCTTTATTCCAATTGCTTGAGTTCAACTCTATGGCTGGGGACATGCAACATAGGCAAGGATATCTAAAGTTGGCTCCCTTTGATACATTGTACATACATTTAAGTGTCTTTAAGTCATCAACTATGTGCCACTCAATCTTATAGTTTCCAAATCCTTCAACAAATAGCTCTTCTTTTACTTGTTGTCTCTTAATAACATCAGGCATTGGTGTTCGATGAAAAATCCAATACAATATATCAAAATCCTCTGTATCTACTTCAAATGCTCCTAGCCACCAAATGTTGTGTTCCGATTGAACACTAAATGACATTGAGTGATTGCAATGATCCGATAAAAGTGCTCTATTCATCAAGGTTATAGAGACCCTCTCTAGTTTTGTACATTTTAGAATCTCACTTTCATCAAGTTTAACCACAAATCTAGCCACTCCTTGTGCCTCTTCTAGTGACAAGTCATAAAATCTAATCATTAAACATTATAGGGTGCGCAAGTCAAGGAAAATATTATTAAATTCATTGAATACAACTTCCTTTTTCTTGCCCTTGAAGCTAGCCTCGATATGAAAATGCTCACCCAGAATCTCTATCACTTTGTTATTCACTTTGTCTTATAGTTCTAAACATAGATGGCCTTGGAAGCATGCAATTACGTACTTGTCCTTACTTCATATTTGACTATAAAAGTTGGAAAAGTTGTATATGAGCATCTCAACTCATACCAATATTATCTAGTGTCTTCTACACTAACTCAGTATATCCAAAGAATGATCCTTTATAAATGACTCCAAGCATTCTTTCTTTGCCTTTTTAAATTTCTTCATCTCCAAAATATCTTTTGAAACTACTGAAGGAAGAAGATGATAATAAAATTGATATGCTTTCAAAGAATCTCTTTCACTTGCATTCGGTTGAAGAAGAGACCTAAACAAAATCAACATCACAAATCAATACAATTAATTATTAAAAATTGTATATTTCATATTTTTAAAGTGAAAAAAAATGTACCTTGTTGCTTGGATTCTTTTACTACAACCACCTCCTCCTCGCCTGAGACTCTCAATATTTCTAAGAGCCTTTTGTCGATTTTGAAGGCCTAAATAGTTTGCTTTCGTTGATAAGATTTGATGCGTTTCTCCAATGAATGAATCATCTTTGATAGCCCTCTAGCTTCTATAGTAACTCGTTGTTATGTTTTGATAGAAGATGGTTCTCTAATTTGAGGACATCCTTTTCTACAACCAAGTGTATAACCTAGAAACCCATTATAACCATCATGAATGAACCTCAATAATGAAGAGCTATTATAAAAAGATGGAGTGCTATTTTTGCTACGACCTTTGGGATATAGCCTGCCATCTAACCAAAGATCAAGATTCTTCATTCCTTCAAACATGAGTGTATGTTTCGTAGACTCTGTAATAGTAATGGGTTTTTTTCCCTTCCTTATTGGTTCATACTTACTATCCAACTCAATATGAAGATGATAGAGAGGTCTTTTACTAGAGCTACAAAGATCATTGGATAAATAATCCATAGTTAAGAATGTGATTAGAAGATTGGATTGAAAAACTATGCGAATTAGAAACAAGAAGGAAAATGAAGAAGAAACTAGTAAGGATGGGAAAGAAATAAGAGAGTGAGAATGGAGGGAAGTAATCAAATGTTGAATAAAATTCAAATTGAATATTAGTTTTCACTTTGATGAGGATGAGTAAGATCTTCATTATGACAATCTTTGTCATCTTTATGGTGGCCTAGATTTCTAGGTTTGATGTGACCATGAGAATATCGCGACAATGACTTATTGACAATTTTTAATATATTTACTTACCAAAATATAAAGGTTTTAAAAATCTAAAAATGATTTTATTTTGTAAAATGTTTTCTCTCTCTAGGGGCATTTTCGAGACCTCAAAACTCCCCTAATGTCACTCCTTATAACAAAATCGGCCTTAGAGTTGCAACCTCCAAGGGAACCTCCTTCTTCTAGGGAATGTTGTGAGTTTAAATCGTAGTCAGAAGTGAGCTCTGAGAGAAATCCAGAAATACCGCGACCACCCAAGACCAAATGCACCAAAGGGGACCTGTCAGTCCACCTAAGGCGCAGGTGGTTGGAGGAAAAGAGAAAGCAGCCAAAGGGGTCAAAAGCCGAAGAATAACAGAAGCCCTAAGACCCACCTAAGTGCTTTACAAAGTTCAAAAAGGATGACATGATAGTGATCTTGTTAGGAGCTAAGAGTGAAGGAAGAGCAAATGAACCAATAAACGGGCCTATTAAGGTCAAGGAAGTCAACTTGGCAAGGGAAGGGGAAAAGCCTCGCGACTCATGTTCATAGCCGATGACCTAACTAAGTAATAGGAGGTTGATCTCATCACTCTTCTATGAAATTACATAGATGTATTCACTTGGTCCTTGGATAAACTTGAAGGATTCGATTCGAGGTCGTAACCCATAACATCCCGATGACTCCTGATGCAACACTAGTTAAACAGCAGTCATACTCGATGAATCCAAAGTACACACACGCCATCAAGGAGGAGATAGATAAGTTGTTGAAGGCCGGATTCATCTACAAAATTGAGCACACAGATCAGGTATCGCCCATAATGATTGTCTTGAAGAATGGAAAAATTTGAGTGTGCGTAAACTATAAAAAAGTTAATGTTGTGACAAAGAGAGATAACTATCCACTATCCTACACGAAGCACATGCTCGAGAGAGTAGCAGGAAAAGAGGCCTATAGTTTCCTGGATGGCTTCTTAGATTATAACCAGGTATAAGTACACCCCGACGATAGGCATAAGATAGTGTTTGCGATGGAATGGGGTGTGTTTGTCTACATTAGTTATGCCATTTATGCTGACGAATGCAACAGCTACCTTCCAACGCCTCATGTGTGCCATCTTCAAAGACATGCTTAGGCAAGAATCGGATATGTTTGTTGATGATCTATGTATTCACTCCAGTTGGAGGGAACACCTAGATAAACTTTGCACGTCTTTGAGTGGTGTAGGTTGTATAATCTCTCCTTGAAACCCTTGAAGTGCCAATTCTGGTTGAAACACGGATGTATCTTAGGGCACGTGGTGTCTAAGAATAGCATTGCCACCAACTTCTCCGAAGTCAGAGTCATTGTTGATTTACCACCGCCCATGAACTATAAGGGAGTTCAATGCTTCATGGGACACACAGGATACTATCGACGATTCATTTTGAACTATGCATTGACCCCTTATTCAAGTGGACCAAGGAATGCCAATGCGCCCTACAAGGAACTAAAAAAGGTCTCACAACCACACCGATCTTACGAGCCCCAGATTGGAACATAACATTCCACATGCACCCTGTGGGAGTTGTTTTGTACCAACCTGATGAACATAATCTTGATTATCCTGTAAGCTTTGCTAGCAGAAAACTCACAACTACGGAGATGAATTACTGCACAATAGAGAGGAAATGCCTAGCTATGGTATTCACTGTAAAGAAGTTTCATCATTATCTATTGGCTACGCTCTTTACCTTCTTCGTTGACCATCAAGCTTTGCTTTATCTAGTAAACAAACCTTGCTCTACAAGACGCATAGCTAGATGGTTACTTCTACTTCTAGAATTCGACTTCTCTATGGTTGTACACAAGGGTAAGCGGCATTACATGGCAGAATCATATGTCATGCATACCCCACATGAGAAGCTATTGGGCAGGGCATCGTAGATGACTTGCCTGATGCGCACCTATATAGCATGTCTAGTGTGAGAGAGACCTATTCAGGACCAATCTAACGTTGTATTGGGCAAATGACAAGTCCAAGTCCTAGAATCTTGATTGATTAAGAGGCCTATAGAGAAGGCTAGGCTAAAGGGCCTTATCGTTAAGATTTAGCCCTATCAATTAATTGCCGGCCAACTCTATAGACTAGGATAGAATGGATTATTGCAAAGATGCATGTGTGAGCACAAAATGCATGATGTGCTGAAGTACATGGTGGAATTGCTAGATGACACTTTAGTGGAGATACTACATCGCGCAAGGTGCTGCAATCTTAGTTGTGGTGGTCTGCCCTATTCTGCGATGTTGCTAAGTTCGTGAAGCATTGCAACAAATGTCAAAGGACTGAAGTATCCATCCATAAGGACAAGATGGAGTTGACCTCGGTAATAGCATGACAGCCCTTTGAAAATTGGGGATCGACTTTATTGGGCCAATCAGCCCCACAGTGCAATACTCATAAGCAAAGTACATCATTGTAGCGATGACAGATTATCTCACAAAATGGGCTAATGCTCGGACCACCAAGAAGAATGACGCTAAGAACACGGCAAAGTTCCTTTGGGAGTAAGTGATCTCACAATTCGGCTACCCCATCGAGTTAGTTAGTGATCAAGGCACACATTTCATTAATGAAGTGATTGCCCATTTACTATTCACATTCTTGATCATCCATAGAAAATCATCACTATAGTGCCCTCAAGCTAACAATCAGGCAGAATCCATGAATAAGATCCTAGTCAATATCCTAACTAAGGTAGTCTCTACCTCACGTAGTGATTGGGACAATAAACTCATGGCAGCACTATGGGCCTACAAGATAGCCTACCAAACGGCTATAGGGCAAACACCATTCAAGTTTATCTATGGGAACAAAGCAATCCTACCAGTGGATTTTTTTGTTTGAAGCTTGAGAGTAGCAGTGCAAGAGAGATGGGATGGAAAGGAAGCATGGACGGAATGCCTGGTAGAGCTAAAACGCCTTTCTAAGACCGACTCCTAGCTACCTATGCACCAATCTGCGAAAAGGCAAGATGCAAGAGCTAGTTTGACAAACATGTCAAACAACATGACTTTGACCAAGGTGACCTAGTGTTGTTGTACTTTATAAAGGGCCATAAGCAAAAGATGAAGTTCAGAGGATTGGGGTCTTTCAAAGTCCGCAACATTAGTTGAACTGGCAATGTAGAGCTTGAGACCCTAGAGAGGGAGGGTGTAGGCTTCTTCAATTGTACTCGCTTCAAGAAGTACTACCCTCCAACGCATCCACTCCATGAGCCTCCAATTCTAGAACCCCCTGTGAATGTAAGAGTAGCACCTAATTACGCATATCAATGACTTCTCAAAAGACTTATGCCTTTAATGCACTTATTGACGACGGAGTTGACTTTAATATCCTTACACATGATTTTTTGGACCCTCATTGGTCAGCCCCAATTGTAGCCTACTAACGCTAAACTCAACCCATTTGGGGGACAGTCCTACTCACTATTGGGAAAGTGCAAAATAGCAATCTCTATCGAGATTGAAAGCCTACCTATGATATTCTATGTGTTGCCTAACACTAAGGCTGCTGGTAAGGAATCGCTACTAGGATACACATTCAAGAAACAAGCACACTGTAGTGTTGACTATGACTCCAGGACATTCACCTCGCCATTGGCAATGTTTGGATAGTGACGACTTTCACCAAGGGCAGCACAGGTCCATCAAAGCTTGCATTGACAACAGTAGACGAACCTAGTGCAAGGTCTAAGGAGGGGGGTTATGACTTGTCCCATTATGCCAAAATAAACCGACTGCAACCCAAAGGAGACACACCCAAGACCACTGAGCAGTAACTCAAATGGATGCCCAAACGATAACCACAGTCGCCTAGAAGCCAAACCACATGAACCCGTAACCATAGAACCTCATGCCCTAGGCCTAGGAGACAAAGTTGTGCTATAGAAACAGACGAACGGTCAAGTCGCAATGGGTGCCCAAAGACCTATTGCAGGCTCAAGGCTACTATGAAGGCAACAACTAGATTTGGTTGCCCAAGACTACAAGCAGCATGCATGCCCCTCAATCTAGGCCCTCCATCCCACCTCCACAAAATGGTGAGCTAGTCAGGAATGAGATAGTAATTGACTTAAAAAGCACCAAACCCATAGAACCTCAATGAGTCTATCGACCAAAGCCACAACCATTTGTCCATAGACCGGCACTCCCAGTGTCCCAACTGTTCCACAAGAAAAAAGCAGTGCATCACTTGAGCCCCAAGACCAACCCCTCACACAAGTGGTAGCTAAATACCCTACTGACCAATCCACAAAGTAGCCATCAATTCCTAAGTTATCCAGCCCAAACCTCCCACAGGCCTTAGACCTCCTATGAGCGTAGATCTATCCAGTCCAACCACAAACCCCAACCTCCCACAAGCCTCAAACTCTCCTATGAATGTAGATCTATCCATACCTTGGCCTTGAACCTAGTCATGAATACAGGGGATGACTTAGTCACCTGCATTAGACGATTGGACGTCACCTTCACCACGCTAGCTAGGAGCTATGAACAACTAGACTGTGGTCTCCTAGACAAGCCATTAGTAGTAGATGTATGCTCCTTGCTATGCACCTGGGAAGAATCTAAATTTATATTTGTTAAGATTCCCATGGTAGCTGAGGAATTAATCGCCAATGATATCTCTCGAGAGAAAGCTCGCAAACAACGGCTGATCACATCCTATAGCAGGAGCAAGTCTCTGCAACAACCTAGGAGCTAGAAGAGCTGAGAAGCTAGCCGACTCTGACTCTTCTTTTCTTCATAAATGGTACACTCTTCATCTCAAATGGGAACAAGAGAGCTGCCAAATTATGACCAATGCCGAGTAGAGACGCGCAATCAAAACCTCTGAGTATGATCCAAACTATGTGGCTCCTACCTCGTTTAGAGTATTGGCCATCGACCATTAGAGGAACACGTTATGGCCCACCCCTATTTGTCACCTATATTACACACATAGGCATTAAACCTCATAACATGGACCATCAAGTCCACTTGGAGTATAACCCAGAAGCACAGCAAGCATGCACTTAATGCCCTTAACCCTTCATCCTCCAATCCTAGGAAGGATTTTCATCATTCCCGAGGGAGAGGAGGTGAGGTGGCATGATGCATTATCCTAAAGATATGCATTCTTCTTTTCTACAACTCGAAAATGTTCTTATGTAAGCATGAAGTGTTGTTAATATGTTGCATGGAGCATTGTGATTAAAGTTGATTATTGACCATGGGTTGGAAGTAAGGCTAGTAGTTGGATATTGAGATGAAATTAATGTTTGATAAACATATTTGTGCCTACATATATTGGTTGTGTTTGTAACTAAAGGGATGAGACATGAATGTGGATAAGATGGAATTATTGTTGGAATCTATTTGCTCTCAAGTCTTGCTATCACAACATACCACCCAATTGGTTTTATCATCTAGAGTATAGACCCCCACATAAATGAAAGGTCAAAAGTATAAGGAAGGTTGGCCCTTATGGCGGCACAAGACACATTGGGGCCCTAGTTATAATACTCGTAGTCGGTCCTCTAATAGAGAAAGAAATCCTCGATGGGCCAATGCATGGTGATGGGCACCAAAAAGGCTTTGAATTAGAAGAGAGTAAGGAAGGGACTTGAGTTGAGGTCAAAATATCCAATGGCCAAGATAAAAGTCTCGAACTCGAGGCTCTAACTCGTCGATCCATATGAAACCCAATGGAATTGATCTAATGAACCAAGTCTATTTGTAGGGGGTGTTTCTCTGGAACCCCACACTTCTCTTTGAGTAGGATCCTAACCCTCTTTCCTCACGTCATAGTTTTTTAGTGAAGCAAGAATTCCTCCAAAGACTTTATGTGACCTATGATATGAGAAAGGAGTATGAGAAACATTTCGTGAATGAAAAGACTAAAAAGGGTTTTCTCAATCATGGATATGATCAAATTCCAATCACTCACTAAGTTATTGAAGACGTGGTCAAATAATAGTCATTTGGATGAGGGGCAATGTTCTGATTCCAAATATCTTAAAGAGACTTGGTTTATGCATATATATTTGCAATATCCATACATATCTCGCCCTACTTTGAGTGCTCCTTTCACATCTAAGCTAAAGTTGTTCAACCTATGCTAAAGAAATGAGCATCCATAAACTGATGAGGAATGTATAGATTTTCAAGGGGAGCCTTTTGGGGTAAGTGGTCCTCCCTGGATCACCCAGATCCCATGGGTGAATAGAAAGTTGAATCCCTACAGGATTTCACACGAGTCCCCTTGTCCATCCTCCCAAAAAAGAATCGTTACTTGGTAATAGAATTGGATTATACCCATCTCAAGGTCAAGCACGCTAATGGGTAGATTAACTACCCATGTCTAAATGTCTACACGACCTAAGCGCAATGACAATTATCAATGGTACACTCTACCAAACGACTAAACTAATAATGGTCGACATCATGAGAGAGACAAAATTCCCAAGGTTTCTTCGAAAGACTAGACTCTCCCAAAAAATTTGCAAGTTTGAGCTGCCTAACCTTGACAGTATAGCTTTTAAGCTAGCAATAAAATGGGCTATCAAAAGCTTCTACCATCAAAACAAAGACTACAAAATGGCTATCAAAAGCTTCTACCAACATAATTTGGGTGATTCATAATAGCTACCACAACTTCCGAGTGGAAATTTTGCCTATGTGAAAAGGGTTGAAAGGATTAACAATAGCCTTTGGACATGCTAACTTTAGCATGAATGATTGCTCATTTCTAACTAAAAGAATGTGTTAGGCCTAGCAACAATACAAAGATCTGAAGTGCCTTTCCCATATCCAAATCTTGCCTTGGTACAATTAAGATACCTTATTGTTCTTTCGCATAGGTATTGAAACAAGAGAATTCAATGAAGCCTTTGAACTATTCACAAGAGTTCTAAGGATAGGAAAGGATTTATAGTCTTGTGCTTACAAGGACTTAATTCCAATATCCTTCAAAACACCTTTCACCTTTCTATTGCAAACTTGTGACTCAAACCAACGGAAAGGGCAAAGCCCCCTCTTTGTAAATATTACTTTCACTTTCTAAATATAATATGAGAAAGACAATTAGCATAGATATACGATTTAACCCAATAGGCATATTCTAGCAAGGTGATAAACTATTGCTCCCTAGCACATCTCCCAATCAACCTAAGATGGCATACATACAAACTAAGATGGCATGTCCTATGTAGCTTACAACCTAAGATGTAATGTCCCATGTAACTAATTCTTCTAGAAGTATTGTGGACCAAAGCTAAGAGATTTTATAAAGTTGCAAAGCTAACAACATTTTGAATCTTTCACAAGCATTAGCCCTTCCATGTCCCGTTGTGTGTGTGTGTGTGTGTGTGATCTAACTTACACACACACGCGTATGTATACATACATACACATGCATGAATGTGCATGTATATATATGTGTATATATGTATGTCAAATTAGATTGCACACACATACACACATGTATATAAACATACATACCCATATATGAATACATGTGTGCTTATTCATGTACGTAGTATGCACTAATACATATACATACACATGCATGAATGTGCATGTATATATACCTTTGTATGTATGTGTCTCAAATTAGATTGCACACACATACACATGTATATATACATACATACACATACATGAATACATGTGTGCGTATCCATGTACGTATATGCACTGATACATATACGGGCACACATGTCAGTGTAGGTAAAACCCATGCTTATTTTCTCCTCGCTGCTACTGTGGTTTGCGAATGTTCAAGATTGCTTCTCTGTCGATTTGAATGCATGTGGTAGGTTTTGATTATGTGGATTCGGTCATTTACAGGTTTAGAAAATTGATATTTTACATTGTTGTGTACATTACTCGGAAAATTGCTAGTGAATGCTTTTGCAGGTTTTAGTGGTTCGAAGCTGGAACTGTACTAGTGGTTTTGACCGCTATTCTTATGTCAATTGAATCATTTTGCAGGTTGTCCGTCAGCCCGTTAGGGTTGGCGTCTGGACACAGTGACAACTAGCGAGGCTTTGCTTGCTCAGTCATGATTTTCCCTGCTTGTACAGACGGGGTCCATGTTTTTCCGTGATTATCATATATCATGATACCAGTTTAAAGTTCAATGGTGGCAGGCATGTTGTGAATGTTGTGGCTTCCTGCAGGTTGTGGCAGGCGTCAATCAATTGTGCATAAGCTTGGTGGTTGCAAATCAAGTCTTAGGTTTTCATGGAATGGCACAAACAGTAATCAATTAGTTTGATGCTAATCGATCCCCTTGAGGACCTGAGGTTGCTAAGCGAGTCTTAATGAATTTGTGCTTGTTTCGCGAAGCATTGTAGGATGCTTTACGGTCATTGATTCATTATAGAAAATGTCATATTGTGTTCGTAAACTACTTCCAAAGAACATCGGGACCCTGGTTGTGTCTCCTCGCTCCTCGCTCCTCGCTCTTTCACAGAAATGTGATACAGCTTTGTCCTTGGATAGCTTGAATCTGTTCTACGATGTGGATGCGTACTGTCAAAGCAGGTCCCGTTATTACCCCCTTTGTACAAGCCGCCGATCCATTCCCCAAACCTGCATGCTGTAGTGTATAGGATAGGTCTTACATATCGTGGCTTTCGTTCTGTAGAATGTCCAAGCTGAGACAATACCCTGTCGCTCTGTCCCAAATTAAGTCCATTTCACCACCCTCTTCAACAAATTTACCTTGAGCAGGGGATCTTTACAACATATAACAAACATTAGGAGAGAATTTCAATCACCTGGCAGTACAAGAAAATCTTTGCACCAAACACTTACGAGTAAATGGATCCGAATTACCAGATGGAAACATTTGTAAGACGCAATACCTCAAGTATAGAATCTCCACTGAACGTTGTAATCCCTTTCCTGCAATTATAAAAAACCGGCTAGAACACCATTAGCGACTTTAGGAAAATGGTCTGAAAGGAAAAGTAGCTCATTTCAGAGAAACGAAAAGCGGACTGAATGCAAAACCCTAACCGGGATGACTCTTCCCTACTAATAATATTTTCAATCAGAACCAACCATCGAAATATGTTAAAACTGTTTCCTACTGAAAATTAGGACATACTGCCGGACGACAGTGACTGAACGCACTCAAAGCTTTTAAGAGATTTCAAATTAAAATATTTATAGAAGGGTAGACACCAAGACACGCCACTTTGATAAAATCAAACCAAGAAACAATACACCAACATTCTAACCAGGCGAGATTTTGATGGAACAGACCATCTAAACTACGAAACAATGCAGCACTGTTCCATAAGAAATAGGCGTTTTCGACCAGGACGTATTAGATTTTAACCATCTTACTCACGATATAATTGACACGTTAATATACTTATACAGCTACGCCAATACCCACTCCAACAACCAGTGAACATGGTTTCGACAGGCCGTGGGAAGATAAATAACCCAACAGCTTTATTTCACCTCACTCTCGATAGACTATAACAGTGCTACAACCAGATCTGCGCTCACAAACTTTCCCCTCTAAAATGATCTTCAAGCCAACTTCTTTTGCATTGAGGATTTTAAGGCTGTATGTTACAATTGCTTTGTGTGTCAAAAATTGCTGCTAAGATTGGTAGCATTTACAGGGAATGAACTGGTAGCGTGATGCAAGGTTCTTTTTTTCCTTTCTCAGGTGCACCGGTAATCTTCCTTAAGGTCTTTAGACATTACTCGTACCGACAGCGAGATGAATGAACGGGGAAGGGTTAAACTTCAGCATGTACTTTTCACAAATCGAGTGGGAAAGGACTGAGCCAGAGAACGAGGCTTAGATGACGGAGAAGGTAAAGGCCAGGGAGACCCTCGATGCAGCCGGCATCTGAACGAGCCAGGGTGATTTGTAGGAGAGCACAAACAAACCTTGGAGGAGCACACAGAGACTCCCACCATGGAGGTTGGAGATCTGTCCACAGCCGCTATCAAGAAGAAGGTTGGAGCCGGAGCGAAAGTGATATGCCGCCCAGGCATCCGTGGCTTCTTGCCGCTAGCCAAAGCAGATTTTTTCGGTAGGTCAACGTTGTCGCACTTGGTGGCACCCATGGACATAACGCTTGAAGCCCTCATGATGGTTTTTGCAAGTATCCTGCAGGGATAAAGACAGACGTTAGGCCTATGAAACTTTTATGCACGAGCAAGCGAGATCTATAGCCAACGCAAGACTGAAAGGTGATCCGTGAAAATAACTAGATTGCAAATCGTAACATGCTCAGAAATCAGCCGAGGGTTACATCCTCACTAGGGCAGCGTGCAAGAACTGGCATACAGAATGAATTACAAGCAAAGGAACATAACAAACGGAAAATTGAGAGAGGTCTGGGCACAAAAGACCAAGTAAGTCATGGTGATTATTCAAGATTTAGGCACATGCGCTCAAGTGAATCATGGTGATTATTCAAGGGAAGGATCTTCAGCTCGGAAGGAGAAATGAATGGCATAAGGAGGGAGGAAGGGGAAGGAGCATGGCAGGGGGGGAGGAGAAAAGCGAAATCCGACATAGTCCGTTCGAACAAGGGGCATGGCAGCCTGCAGGATAGAGGCAACAGACTAACAGAATCAGGAACAGGCTGTTCAAAACAAGGGAAGTTGCAGATAAGCCCGGGTTTCGAGAAACAAGCGAGCGGCGGGGATGGAGGAGGGGCCAGCTACTGCGGAGGATGGGAGAGAAGGAAGACAAATGCAGGCAGGAACGATGGGATACGGGACGCAGGAGAACGGGGGGAGGGGGGGGGCGGCGCGGAAAGGACAGATGGAGAGGAAATTAGGGTTTTCTTCTTTACTATACCTTTGAGAGAGAGGGTCTGCGACAAAGATTGTTGTCTTCTGGAAGAGCTTTTTGGCCAAGGGAGGGAGAGGCAGGCAGAAAGGGGCGGAAGCTGAGAGAGATGAGGGGAGGTGGGGGGGGGGAAGGAGCGAGAGGCAAAGCGAATTTCAGGAGGGAGGAGGCACTCCTTTATAGGCCCCCAGACGGGACGCGGCCCTGCTGGGGCGCCCGTGCTGGCAGCCCGCCCATGCCTGCCGTTTGGCGCACGGCGTGCTCCCCGACATACGTGGCGCGCTCTTTGCGCATCCGGCCAAAGGAGAACAGGGCCCCAGCCTGGCATTCACGTGGTGGCTGTCCCCTCCCCCCCCAAATGCCACCCTCCTTATTAATATTGCCGCCTCAAAAAACGATCCCTCTTTCGATTATTGGACCCTGCCACGTCACGCCTTCATAATTCAGCCCTGGCCCATTTGAGGCTGGCCCATCAGCAGCACGCCTGTTTCCTTTTTTTAAAAGCTTTTTTCCGTCCTTGGAATTCGGAAATTGAAAAAAGATTTTGGCTTGTGAGTTGGAAGAGTACTTTCACCCAAGAATATTTCTCAACCTTTTCTTGCACTTCTCCCCCCCCCCCCCTCTCTCTCTCTCTCGTCTCTACACTACTCTATCCAAATTCCTCTATCCAAATCCCTTTATCCACATTGCACCACCATTTCTTTCAAAGCCCCAAAACAAATAATTTTTATTCCCAATGAGGATTTTCTTTAATTCCATTTTTGTGAGTTTGATGTTTTCGAGCTCCCCTCCCCTCTCAGGGTCCACGACCCTTGACTTTAATAACTTCCCCGGACCCCCTTCCAAGAGGCAAGGTCACCCTAAACGCCAACCAAACTTGAAACATCCCATGTGAAACGATTATACAACTTTTCCCAAGCGACTCACAACAAAATATAATCAACTAAGAGGACATCTCTATACTCAAGGTAAAGCAATTGAATATTAAGGCCCCTTGCAAACAACACACGTCCATAAGTAACATTTGATTTGAAGAAGGGTTCAACCTTGCATGGGTTGGGCACATGCGTGCATTGTGACATGTCTTCAAATCGAATCCCACAACTAGGCATCTCCAGCATGCTACACCTTCGAGTGAGAAACAACACTATGGTCTTCGCCAGAAAGGCAAAAAATGCATCACAAAAAACTTGGAAAAGGGCTCAACCTCGCAATCACACACAATGCACCCAGTATTCCTAACAACTAAGCTATGACTTCAAGGGACATATTTCACCATAAGGCACCGCTTTTTTTTTTAAAAGCATTGCAAGAAGGGTTTCTCAAGATCATGCTTGCCCAAACACAAACACGCCCAACATAATATGAACGTACCTCAACCATTCTAAAAACCAAGAGTGCAATCAAACACAAATAATATAACTTTGTTCTTTTTAATGTGAAGTAGTAATTACATTCAAAAATAATACATGCAATGGGTAAACAATGTGGAGAAGGATGCAAAATGGCTTCAAGTTTTAAGATTACTACCTTAGGTCATGGTCTCTCTCGGTGAGAAATTTGACATTTATAAAGCATCTACCCATGTGGGGACAAATATTATGACTTGCTTGTTCTACAAATTGTGCCAAAGACACTACGACACATGGACATCCAAAATTCATTACTTGCACGAGAAATTTGGAAGCTCATGTATGAATTGTTACGTATAGACCTTATATGTAAAGGGTCTAATCATATTGATATCTCACCTAAATCCCCAAACAATATAAGTCATACAAGAGGCCAAAACTTTGAAAGAATACATGGAAAAAGATGATGAACATTGACAATGGTATCCTATGCAACAATCTACACCATGTTTCTTATCACACATGAAATAGTTGAAATATTTTTTCAACAAAAGCCAATAGTCGGTTCACTAAGTGTGCTAACAATATTCTTAGTAAAGAATGATGAGATATATTTGACATGGTTAACATAACAAAAGAGAGACAAGAGAAATGGAGGCACACCAAAACATGCCCCTCCCTAGATCATCTATTAAGCTACTAATGTTGTGGACAATACCATATTGCCTCATCCTCATTCTTCATACTAGAGTCACCCTCAGGGCTACCATCCCCCACTAGTAGCCCCACGTGTGCACAACCTCATTATTGCCTATCCACTACATTCCTCATCGCAAGAAGTTGAACAAGGACAACTGCATCTATATGGGGCTTCTAAATGGATTAGATATAAGCGCCTATGTTTCCCAATTATGTAAGTCCAAATTGAAATATTAGTAACTTAAGTCCTTACAATTGCCACTATAAAATATGCATGTGATAAGGATAAAAAAGATGATCTAGACACCTAGAAGGGAAGCCATTATTATTGACAAAACAAACTTTTTATAAGGAAATACAAAAGAATATTGAAATGACTTGGTTACTTCGAGCATATATCTATACTTAATACTAGACTGCTTTTGTTATGATAATTGCTATAAAAGTAAGAAGAAGTTTATATATTTTTATTTATGTAGATTTTCATTTTTCTATATGTCGAATGATATTGACTTGTTGCACACATGACACTAGTCACATTATGCTTGGTTGTAATCAACCTTTGTATATCAACTATTACCAAGTTGTATTGGCTCAATGATTCAAATTCATTTGATGCTCATATACCTTAAAAGGTGATTTGTATATTATTTGAGTATTTTAAAAAGTCAACTAAATGTTTAGCTTTTCCTACAAGGGTGGCCAATGGCCAAAATGCCCTATAATGGCATTTGGGTCATCATCAACAACAAAATGCCCATGAGGAATCATAAAGTTTAGTCACGTGGTCAAATTAACCAGAAATTCCAAAAGACAAATACTTTTTTCCACTTGGGTGATCACATTGATTAGAAGCCCACATAACAAGTGGTTTCAAAAAGTGGAACTAGATGCTCATGATCAAAGAAACAAACTACGAATTAGTGAACCTATACAGTTAAGCTCTCCTGAATCCAAATTTGGTGACTCCTAAAATTTAGGAGACTATTATTTTTGGAAGTTATTTAAATAAAAATTATGTTCACATCAAAATGCTCTAAAATCTCACAAAGGACAATTTCAACATGGTGTCCTCTCTCTCTCTCTCTCTCTCTCTCTCTCTCATGGTGATAACTATTCGAGTTGGTTAATTTCAAAGTATTGGCATGTTCATGTTCTTCCCCACGCTTACATTGGTATCAAAGCAATGACTTCTTCCTCACAAGAACTATTATGGGGCAACAAGATATCTGGGCTCAATATTCTCACCATCTCAAGAGCGAAGAGAGGAAATTTGGCCAACAACCGAATGGCTCCTGAAACTCTATATGTATATGCTTCTCTTGATTATCGAAAGATACAAAGATACAAGGAGTTGGAAGCAAGTCCAAAAATTCAAGCTTTGGTGGAGAGAAGGGTTGAAGGAGGGGCTGAAGTGAAAGTCTTTGAAGATTTCCTTACCAAAGAAGGCTCTTTGAGACAAATAGTATTATAGCTATGAAGGCTTACCTTAGCATGAAAGGTAGCAATGTCATTGATGCAACAAACTTTATGAAAGATAATACATCACCTATCATTCAAGGATCCACCCAAGGAGTGACTTCAATGTCTCATCATACACAAACTGCCTCCTCTTGTCCCAAATTTCCCTCCATGGAGAGGGGCTAGGAGAAAGTCAAATAACTAGTTATGTCCATGGTAGAGCTGAATCTCCAAAGTTGCTTTTAGCAAAGGCAAACAATGCTAAAATAGATTTCAATCCTAGAGAGAAGAGCATCAAATTTGACATTTTCTATGGTAAGAGAAATTCTCAAAAAGTTGTGCCCTTTAGTAAACAAGTTCATACTGCTTTGATGGTGAAGATTATATAGAAAAATCAAAGATTAGGATGGTTAAGATGTATTTCAAGGATGTAGATGGTGAATCAAAGTTTTTCAAGAGGAAAAGGAACCCAAGTCTTGGAAAGAGTTTAAGAAGATGTTCAACAAGCTAATGTGCAACAAGAATGGGATGAGCTAAAGTAAAGACAATGAAACACTATTGAAACATATCAATAGGTCAGCATTTATTTCTCTTAAATTTACATCTCTTTATGAATTTCCTTCCAATATGGACATGAGAAACTTTATCCACGCGTTATATCCAACAGTTTGACAAGTTGTCAAATGACAAAGCCTAATACCTTAGAAGTAGCCCAAGCTGCAACCCTAGAAGTTGAAGGATTACATTTGCCAAGGATGCTTGGTAAGTCTTCTAAAGAAGAACCATAAAAGAATAAGAGCAAGATGTTTGACCTAAAGAAGTTAGATCAACAAGAGAAAGAATAGAAATGAAGGTACATCACCTTTGCCATCCAAAAAAAAGCTAACATATCAGCAATTAGTAGAATATACAAGAGAAGAACGATGTTTCTCTTGTGGAGAAAAAGGAACATGGCTAATCAATGCCTTAAAAGGCACCTTAAGCAAATATTATATCTAAGGAATCCTTACAATATGAGATGGAAATCCATAAGAAAAAATGTATCTTTTTATGGTTTGGGATAAGATTGTTAATCAATATTTTCTCATTCGTTTTGATATAGGGGCTATATATCATTACATCCATCCTTAGATTGTTGAGGCTCTACATCTACCAAAGGAGAGGTTAAGAACACCAAAAATATTAGATGCTAAGGACCGAAATCTCCACTTACTCCAATATTTGGAAAGCTATAGATTGAGATAGGAGACTATGTAGATCATGAGAGTTTTGTTGGGAGATCTTGGCCATTGTGATGTTGTATTAGAAATACCTTGCCATAGAAGAGTAGGCCCACCCATTGATTAGAATCAAAATAAATTTAGGTTTTCTTTTAAGGGTAAAAGTGTATTGTTTGATGTGGGAGTTGAACAAAACTCCATTCTCATCTTATTGCATGTACAAATTTGTAAAGTAATAAAAAATTCTATTTTCTCATGCTTGATTTTTATCAAGATTCAGGTCTATAACTAAAAATTCAATCTCGGATATGAATGAGGAGCAATTGAATTTCTTAAAGGAGTATGAAGATTGTTTTACAGATACTATAACTAATGAGCTACTACCATAGAGGTCAAAGATCATCACATTGACCTCATTCGTGGAAGCTTACCTCTAAATAGACCACCCTATAATGTGACTCCAACACAACAAGAGGAGATTATGAATCAAGTGAATAAGCTCTTGGAGAATAGTTTAATAAGACCTAGTTCCTTACCTTTTGCTCTCCAGCCTCTTAATGCAAAAAATTTATGGAAATTGGCACATGTGTGTGGACTATAGGGCCCCTCAACAAAATTACAATCCATAATAGGTTTCCCATTCCAAGAATTGATGATATCTTCCACAGGTGGATGGATCCAAAATAAGCTACCATTTGGTCTCACCAACACTCTTGTAAATTTTAATAAAATGACGGAAAGAATATTTAAAGCACATCAAAAGTTTACAATTACTTTCTTTGATGATATGTTGGTTCATTCAAAAGATAAAGAAGAGCATAAGCAACACTTGAAAATAGTGTTTCAAAAACTCCATAAACACAAACTTTTTGTGAATGGAAAAAAGAGTGAATTTTTCCTAGAAGTGATTGACTACTTGGGTCTTATTGTATCCAAGGATGGGATTCAGATGTGGATCTAGAAAAGGTCAAGAATATTGTAGAATCGACTAGTGTCCATGAAGTTTAAAGTTTCTTGGGATTATGCTCTTATTGCAAGAGATTAATTAAATGGTTTGTTAGTAGTTGTTGGACCATTGAATGATTTGACCAATAAAGTAATGGCATTCCAATGGACCAAACTAAAGAAGGAAGCCTTTAAAGCTCTAAAATTCTATATTAGCAAGGATCCATTTTGATCACACCTAATTTATCAAAACCTTTCTTTGTGGAATGTAATGCTTTAGGAGACTGTATTGGCATAGTCTTAAACCAAGAAAGGCATGTAATTGCTTATACAAGCAAAAGGTTGCAAAATGCAGAAAAGAATGCTACTACCTATAAAAAGGAGTTGATGGCCATCATTCAAGCTTTAAGACATTAGAGGCACTATCTTTTAGTAGATGGATAATTTTTCATAAAGACAAACCATCATAGTCAAAGACATTTTCTCAACCAACCAAAGATTTTTGAGAAGCACATTCAATAGGCCAATTATTTAGCACAATTTAACTTTCAGATAATGTAAATTCTTGGGAAGCAAAACAAGGTAGTTGATGCCTTGTCTAGAAGATCTCAAATGCATGCAGTGTCCATGGTTCATCATGTTGAGATATTTGCAATCACACCTATTGTAGCCTCTTTGTATGAGGCAGTTCTGGGCTTAGGATATGTAGGCAAACTAAATCCCATATGCACAGAGAGGAAAAACTGCTACCCATCCAATAACTATAAAGCATTGTACTTGACTACCACTTTTCATATGAATGAATACATGATGATGCTTTTCTTTATAAGTTAGTGTTAGTCTTATACTTGTTAGTCCAATACACAAGGGTGTGTTTATGAGTCCAAGCTACCATCTTGGAACCTAATTCACTTGTGTAACAGTTGGTCTCTACTTGTCTATGTCATCATGAGTTTGGTCTTCATCTTCCATCCGCCATAGCTTTTGCTATGCTCTAAATCCGCATCTTTTTACTTGGTATCAGAGCGTAGTTGAGCATGGCACAGCTCCATTTCGCTCTCATCTAGCTCAGCTTGTGGTGCGTAGATCGGATGCTATATGCTCGCGTAGTGAATGTCGAAAGGTCCCCAAGAACAAAAGAACTCTACTTTTTGCACAAAACTCAAGGTAAAAAGCATGCACGACATGAACAAGAGACCAATTGGGTGCAATCTCCCCCCATGCCTTGTGTGAGCGCTCCACAAAGCATGTATTTTATGTATTAATCATCTTCAAGCTCAAATAATAGCCCAAATTACAAAATAGCAAGCTTTTAGCTTTTGAGTTTGCTTTAGCACAAAATAGAAATAAAGCTAATGGGCGGTGCCCAAAGAGTCTGGCATGCCCAATACAATGTCCAAGTACAAATAACATAATCGTGCGCCCATGCGCATACAAAATAATAAATAAATATCCAACGCCTCAATAAATAGGCGGGACAAAATATAGGCGCCACGCCCATCAAAATATAAATGATAAATCAAATACTCGCTATCCTCCAATGCTTTCCTCCGCCACTGCTGCTATCTCTACACATTAACTGAAGCATTCACAATCGTTAGTAAAGTAATACAATTAAACCGACAAAAGTGAATACCTAGCAGTCTTCAGCTACATAAATAAATCAACTGGTTAGAAATCAATCCTAACCTTAATTTATTATGAGTGCGCACTCTAAACTCATAAACGTTTATTAATTTAATATGCATTTTGCGGAATCACCCGCTATGGAATCACCCATGTACACACTAAATTAATGAAACGCCCGAAAAGGATAGGCATCCCCATCAACTTCTCGCACAAAGAATCCACTTTGTGTATGAGCCCCGGTCATCAAAGTTTACGGAATCCATCGTAAAACCTCACCGAATCCACCGCGGCACAGAATCCACCATGAAATATGCCTCCTGGCATCAGCTTGAGCTCAGTATAGCTCAAGACAAGTCTAGGACCTCATCTTCCACTCCTTCTCCACTTGGCCTTGTGGCAACCATAGCCAACAGTACCCTGCTTGCTTGAAGCTCTCATATCTCTCTCTACCGGCCAAATCTTATAGAGTTTTCTTTTGAAGAAGTGTTCCCCCGCTATTGAAGCTTCTCTGTATCACTTGAAACATTAGCATTGCCCTGCCACAAGATCAACACTATCAATTTTCTTAGGCTCTGTTTACCATAGCCAGATCTACACCTACATCTGATTGAGCTTCTTCATCTCCCCCTACAGAGCATAACTCCACTTGCTTCCTTATAGGGGATTGCTCCTTAGCTCTGGGTGCTGCTGCCTATCACATAACAGCACGACATTGGTCATCATCCTGCTTGGCATTCTAGAGATTGCGCTTCATTGTCTATTTCTACGCCTACGAACTGGTCGTACGGTTGTGTGCTCCACTTGCTACGTGCCATGTCCTGGAACTATAGGGCTTTGATAGCCCTTACCTAAGCTACCTCTACACTAGAGATTCGATCGAATTGTCCACTCCACGCATAGCTGTGATGAAAAAAAACCAGACGAGCTGCAAACCCTAGAGTGTGGACTGCATAGCCAAAGCTCCAAATTTCATCCTTTATACTTTCTCAAGCTCACTAGAGCTCCTGCCACTCAAGTCTACTGCCTAACCAGACCAACAAATCAGTAAGGAGGGGAGATCTTGTAGACTTGAAAGATTTGGAGCAAGCAACAAGACATTTAAGCTCAACATCAAGTTCAAGCATAGTACCTACATAGTGCGTTTTCACACTACCATTGTTTGTGTCTTTTAACACATTAGATTTCAACTCTATTGTTGAAAAGTTTCAGAGTTTCAAGATTGATTCTCAATTAAAATTATGAAGACCTTAATGTGGAACTCATTCAGGAGATGTAACATGATTATTGTTACTCATTTATACTACACTAGAAAAATGTCTATTCTACTTGCATGAGGAAATGAAGCTATCTACACTCTAGTACAATCAATGATCTCATTAGAAGACCTTGAAGACATCTCTGCTTCTTCAAAAATGTTGATTCCTTTGCTTGAGGGGGACATGGACATGAAGACCAATGCAACTAATGCAAGCAAAGTCAAAGAGGAGAAGAAGAAGAAGAAAAAAAAGATTAATCATGCAGACCAAAAGAGCAAAGTGAAGTACAAGTACGGGATCAAAAAGAGCAAGTTGGACTACATCGACAAGAAGACTTGCAATGAATTGAAGATCCATACCAAAAATGCTAAAAACCACAAGGGCCTACCAATCCTTGACCCAATTTTTTACTAGATGTTTTTAGCCTTGTAATGCCTAGCCCTATTTGCTTCTGACATAAGCTTGTAAACTTCTCATGTAGTCTTCTATAGCCTTCGTTAGACCCTTGCTATAGCCTCTGGATGTCCATCATGTTTGTGGTACCCACACTTAGCCTTTTCTGTGATAGTCTCTGGTGTTTTGCCATGTTTATGGTGTGCCCACACTTTGCAGGTGTTACTTTCACTAAAGCCTCTAGACGCTTTGTACTTTCTTGTTGTGATTGAGGAGGGGTGTTGAGATATTTGCAATCACACCTATTGTAGCCTCTTTGTATGAGGCAATTCTGGGCTTAGGACATGCACTCAAATTGAATCCCATGTGCACATAGAGGGAAAACTGCTACCCATCCAACAACTATAAAGCATTGTACTTGACTACCACTTTTCATATGAATGAATACATGATGATGCTTTTCTTTATCAGTTAGTGTCAATCTTGTACTTGTCAGTCCAATACACAAGAGTGTGTTTATGAGTCCAAGCTGCCAGCTTGGAACCTAATTCACTTGTGTAACAGTTGGTCTCTAATTGTCTATGTCATCATGAGTTTGGTCTTCATCTTCCATTTGCCATAGCTTTTGCCATGCTCTAGATCTGTGTTTTTTCACACATCATACAAATTTCACTAGTATGAGGGACATGTATGCTTCTAATGAAGATTTTAAAATCATTTGGGAGAGTTTACAGATTGGTGAAAAGGTAAAATCTTATGTTATCAAAGATGGATTTCTTTTGATAGAGAATAAGTTGTGTGTTACTAAATATTTCATGCCTAAACTAATGGAACAATGTCATGTTGCTCCTTACATGGCTTATCATGGTATCTTTTCCACAACTAAGGCACTTGAAATGTATTTCTTTTGGCCAAGCCTTTGATGAGACATTGAATAAATTGTTAAAGAATATATTGTGTGCCAAAGGATAAAGTTTGATTGCCAAAAGTCTACACATCTTTTGCAACCATTACCAATCCTAAGACAACCTTGGGAAAACATTACTATGGATTTTATTTTTGGCTTGCCAAAATTAATAAATCGAAGTGATAGCATATGGACTATTATTGATAGGTTTAGTAATCATGCTCATTTCATTCCATTCAAGTAAACCATTAAGTCTCAACATATGACTAGAATGTTTATTTCACAAATCTTCAAGCATCATAGGTTACCACAATCCATCATGGGTGATATAGATCCATGAAGCACTAGTCTCTTTTGGTGAGATCTATTTGATAATTTACGTACAAAGCTTACTTTTTCTTCTTCTTATCATCCTCAAACGGATGGTCAAAGTGAGATGGTTAATCTCAAAATATTGGATATGTTGAAATGCTATTGGTATGAAGATAACCAATAATGGGAAAAGTATTTGCATTTGGTAAAATATGCCTATAAAGCATAGTTCATACTTCTATAGGTAAAGCACCCTTTGAAATTACATATGGGAAAGCACTCTTATTATATATTATTGTAATGAGCGGGATACATAGAAACTAGGGGTTAGGACCCAGTCACACCAACTGGGGTATATAAGGTGTAAGAGACACAGTTTAGGGCATCCAAATATTATAAAAAATATACTCTTCACCTTCATCTCTAGCTTCCATGGCTTCCTCATTCTTTCTCCCCTCTTTCATGTCTTTCTCTCTTCTCTTCTAGTCCTTCTTCTTCTTCTTCTCCTTTCTCTTTTTCTCTCTCTTTAGCTCATTCTCCTCTCTCCTCTCAGCTTCATTTATTACAAGTGTTATCAAAGCATCATGCTTTGGTCCTTTTCTTCTTTCCTCTTTCTCCATGTAGTTCCCTTTTCAAAAATGAAATCCTAGTTACTCATGCCACATGTACATATACAGCAAGAAGGATCACAATTAGTTACATCTTTTTTGGAGCAAGGAAGAGCTATGGCTGGAGTCTCAAATATCTAGAGGTAAAATGGTTAATTTAGTAGGACATCACTCCTTTTCATGCAACATTTAGGGGTTCCAAAGAAAGTTGGAGGTTCAGGAGTTTAGAGGAGAGTAAAAATCATAGTTACTTTTTGCTTTAGGCTTCTCTCTCTCTCTCTCTCTCTCTCTCTCTCTCTCTCTCTCTCTCTCTCTCTCTCTCTCTCTCTCTCTCTCTCTCTCTCTCTCTCTCTCTCAACAACCTTTTTTCTCAAGCTCCCATGGTGGAATACCCCCAAATCTCTTCCTCCTGGTACAACCAACCCTCAATCCCAACCATCAGCTGCCCCATAGGCTTCTTGGAGTGATTTGCTACCTGGCAAGCACCCTTGTGCCCATATGTAGTGCCACATGGATAGCAGGCAACATCTAGCATAATGTAATGCATTTTGTGTTGAGTTGCCTGCTACTATCTACTCCTCAATCCCAACTCCTCTCCAACCGAATCAGGTGCAAATGGAGTCCCTAGAGCATGCAATACTCCTCTCCCATGGCAAACTCTGACCTCTTCCTGCCCCCTCTCGTTGGCCTTTCTTCTTGTGAGGCATCGTGTTGTACACTTTTTGGGATAGCCATTAAAGCTCAACCCAAGCCCTCAAATCAGCCCACAATCCCTAAAAGTTTAACTCTTAAGAGATCCTTTAGCCCCTTTTGACCTCTCTTTCTCAGATTGAAGATGTGGAGGTCAGTATGTAGGGATTTTTAGTGGGCAACCATGAAATCTCCCTTTGAAGTTTTCCATTACTGAAGATTAAGCTTAGATGCAAGCACGAGAGCCACATTGTTAGTGGAAGCATCAAATGATTGAAGGCTTCATCCATTGGAGTGCTCTAATCAACCAATCTTGCTTGATGGAGAAATCGGCATCATGGTGGATCATGCTTCATCTATCTTCCCCAAACACTAAAGAGGTATATCAATCCAATATTAATCTCTAACTTTAAATCCGCTTGTGAGATTAATTCCTTTTGTTGGAGAGGTTACAATTGCATATGCTCTCTTAATTAAATCCTTCATTGTATGCATGTTACCCACCTGAAATCGATGACCCATTTTCCTTCTAATGCATAATTATTAACTCTAAAAATCAATTTCTTTTGCTCACATTAACTCTTCCCTAATCCTGTATGCTTTGGATTAATCCCAAGTGGATAGTAAGCCATTGTAAAAAGGGTAAGTAGTAGCTAGCCAAAAGAGAGTCGACCCTTCCTTATCACTTAAGACCGTGAAGGGGTGCACAACCTAGCCCATGGGGAGCTTAGCCCACCCCCTCAGTGATCTGGACCGCGATACTTGTTTGCAAGTGCAGGTACACTCCATAGTCACCCCACTCTCAATGAAATACCCCATTTGGACACCCCTTTAATCCTCATGGCTCCCATGTATAACACTTGACATGTATGCAGTCAAAGGAGATGTATACCATTAAGATCCACTTATGCAGTGATGATAGAGAAAATGCACATGTAAATGTACTTGGGATTATGCTTAGTATGCCTAGGATGTTGTTAATGATGATGCTCAAGCCCCTTAGCCCATGAGCCATTCATATAGTGCAATTGGAAAAATGGACAAACAATGTTTTAGTCATTGTCACTCAGGGACAGTCATAAAGATCCAATTACATAAAAAATTATATCATACCTGGGAGTGGACCCTATATCTCTTCTTGAAGAGGGCTTCATCCCCTCCATTTTCAATTAAAAATATCCCCAATCAGAGCTACCATCCAAAAGTTATGGCCATTTTTGTGCACTAAGGTCACTGTAGATAGGGTACATACCAACCCTAGGACAAGCACAGAAATACAATTGCAGAATTCTCTGATATATATTTTTTACAAAACTTAATAACTATTCTTGAATAAGGCTTCCTTCTCTTAAAAAATATCACCGATCAGAGTTTTCCAACAAAAGTTACATCCCATTTATTGACAATGGGTCCTGTGGACTGCATCTAAATGGATGGCTAGAAAGGCAAAAGTAAGGTTCATGAAGAGGTCCTCCAGAGGGAGATTAGGGACGCCATAACCTTAATGAATGATGAACCTAGCTCAACACAAGATTATCATGGTTATATACATGAGGAAGTGCCCGATATGAATCCCTACAACCTACTCAACCACATCATAGACAAGGGAAGGAACTGTTTATTTCTTGTGAGTTCTCTTTCAAGTTCTTGTGAATAAATTATTGTATCATGAAGAGATACAATTGCTTCGTGTGACAATTTCATGTTATTGCATGAAGGAAGCCCGTGGGGTCACATTGCAAAGAAACTGCAATCTCCCCACATATTGGTTTACGAAGAGAGAGAGAGAGAGAGAGAGAGAGAGAGAGAGAGAGAGAGAGAGAGAGAGAGAGAGAGAGAGAGAGAGAGAGAGAGAGTGTGTGTGTGTGTGTGTGTGTGCTCGCGTGCATGCACATTGTCATGGGATTTTATGCTTACAGTGTGAAAAATGGAGATGCCATGGATCATGTAAGTTTGCATACTTGGTCTACAAGAGCTTTAGGATAGGTCACAAGATGGAATGCAATGACTCTTTAAGTTCATTTTTGTTTGGAAGTCACTAAGTTTAGCAAGTCAACTAGGTTTGAGCACGGGACATGGAATAAAACATGTTAGTGACTTAAGTAACTGAAGAGTGGCTGTGTGAAACCAGAGAGTTGTGTGGGAGTGAGCAGGGAGATCAGCATGATTTGTGCCACAAATCATGGGAGTGAACTACAGGGGCAGTGCTGGACCATAGGAGAAGCTACCAAGGGCATGCAGCTGGAGTTCCACTAAAAAATGAGTCTAACTAGATGAGAAGGTAAGGTGTGTCTATTGTATGCATTTTTGAAGAGAGAGGAACTATGATGCTATCTTGAACATGAAAGAATAGGGTATCCATGACCAACAAGGTTTCTTCTTGTTTCATCTCCATTCACAGGGCTTTCCTGGTGCCCAAAAGCTTGAGCCTTGCCCTCGGGCTCTAATGAACCATTTGGGGTAGCCAAAGGAGTGATTTTTCTTGGTCTATGGACTGTTTTGGACTGTTCAAAACTGTCACAAACATGGCAGCCCACAGTCCACTCAATTTGGAAGAGCTTGCAAGTGATCTTAATGCATGTATATATTGGATACGGTCCCGAAACAAAAGGGCAACCTTGGGCAATCGTTAAAGGAGCTTATGATTGAATTGGTATGCATTTTGACACCTTGATTGAGGGCTAGAATACTCTATTATTGACATGGCTGAAGTATTTCATTAGCTTTGACAAGGATTTGTTTGAAGTTTTTGATATATGTCCTAATTGCAAAGGCTTCTACCTCTATTAGATTGAAGCTACATGTACTTTTGAGGTGAATACCTATAACACTCAATGGATGACAACAACATGGTTCATGGATTATGATATGTATTTGTGTATGAGCTGGGCTATTGTCTCAATGTGTCTTGGGCTTCAATCCTCCCTTGTTTGGATGTATTCAGTTACGAGTTAAGATTATGAGTTGATGTCTTCCATGTATGATAGGATGCTGAAATAATTTGATTGGATTCACCTCTATCAATTCTCTTCTACATCTCCTATTTCTTTAATCCCCTTCTCTTTTGTCTACTCCTCCCCCGCTGAATCTCCCTTCACCCTACTATCTCTTACCCCCGTGTGGTAGACTTTCGACCCTAAACACTCTAACTACGTGTGTGTGTGTCCCAATCCCAAAACACATTACATCATTCTTAAAATCCCATTATACTTCTAAGTCACATTTGAACTTGCACATGTTTGCAATCAAGGACCATGTTGACATTATTTTAACTAAGGAAGAGACTTATACACATGTATAAGTCTCTACATCAAACATATTGATACTCATCTCTCCATCAATTGCAGCCTAGTTTATTTTTAATAGTGGAGAGAGAGAGAGAGGGAGAGAGAGAGAGAGAGAGAGAGAGAGAGAGAGAGAGAGAGAGAGAGAGAGAGAGAGAGAGAGAGAGAGAGAGAGAGAGAGAGAGAGAGTGTGTGTGTGTGTGTGTGTGTGTGTGTGTATGTGTGTGTACAATAACCAATGGTGAGAATGTAATTGATATAAGGTGTTATACACCTTATATCAATTATGAGATAGATCTAACACCTTGCCAAACTCATTCTCCATTGTAGTAAGGTTAACTATGAGGTATCAATCCCAAAACACATTATATCATTCTTAAAATCCCATTATACTTCTAAGTCACGTTTGGACTTGCACATGTTTGCAATCAAGGACCATGTTGACATTATTTAAACTAAGGAAGAGACTTATACACATGTATAAGTCTCTACATCAAACATATTAATACTCATCTCCCCATCAATTGCAGCCTAGTTTATTTTTAATAATGGAGAGAGAGAGAGAGAGAGAGAGAGAGAGAGAGAGAGAGAGAGAGAGAGAGAGAGAGAGAGAGAGAGAGAGAGAGAGAGAGAGAGAGAGAGAGAGAGAGAGAGAGAGTGTGTGTGTGTGTGTGTGTGTGTGTGTACAATAACCAATGGTGAGAATGTAATTGATATATATGAGATAGATCTAACAACTTGCCAAACTCATTCTCCATTGTAGTAAGGTTAACTATGAGGTACCAACATATGTTAGAGCTAAGCCACCCTTACACACACTCAAGAACCATAGATATGCTCTCTCTCTCTCTCTCTCTCTCTCTCTCTCTCTCTCTCTCTCTCTCTCTCTCTCTCTCTCTCTCTCTCTCTCTCTCTCTCTCTCTCTATTTTATCAAAACACAACTAATGCATATACATGATTTCCCATTTCACCCCATGACTCTATAGCTACCCCCCTCCCCCATGGCCAATCACAAAATTCATGGTTTTCAGTTCTTCATAATGGATTTATATAGCTATTTACATTCATATCTTATGTTTACTTGCAAAGAGAATACAAATATCAATCGAAAGACAATGTTTTATGTATCAAAGGGTCTCATAAAGCTTATTATAGTAGTTGCAAAGGTTTTTGTATACTGAATCATGATATTTTGGCATTACCATCACATTCAAATCGTGTAAACACCCCAAAATGACTCTAAAATCTTTAAATTCTAAATCATATAAAGAAAATAGCAAAGCACTCCATAAATAAAGCTTATTTCAATGGTACTTTTGATTAACAATTCAATAAAATCATCACGAAAGAATATTAAACTTATAATTCCCAAACAAGTTAATACTTTTCAACAATACAAAATGTCATACTTATATATTATCATGTATACACATACTATTACAACATTGCACTTACTTTACAATCACAGAGATTATTCATACTCTAAGATTCTTCAACTTAAAAAAGTAAAAATAGATGCACAATTAGTTTTTAAGTATAAAGTTTGTAATATAATAATAATTATTAAACTAACTACAACCATATAATTTTCCATTTTATCATAATAATAAATTTTCTTTATTAAGATGATCTAACATGCCTCAAGGATACAAAAGTAAATGACCACATTGGCTTTACATTTCTTGACTTGTATTGAAAAGGGTTTACTTAACACATATATAAATGGATGAATTTATCTCTACTCATAGAAAACTAATTATAGGCTAAAAACATGGATATTTTAATAAATTAAAAAAATCAATGAGAATATCAAATAAAGAATTATGTAATCTGGTTAACTTTAGAATATAGCTCTTTTAAATGCACATAAATATATGTAGATTGTCTTCATAATATACTAGACATGTCTTGCTCTTATATCCATCTAAGAATAATGAAATTGTCAATAAAGCTCTATATAAGAAATCTACACATACATGCATTGCACATCATCTAGAAGATCCATACGATTAGTAAATAATAAATAGTCAAGGGTTACTCTAAGGGCACCCGAATAATTTTTTAAGAAAAGAGTACATGGTAAGAAAACTCTTTATAAATGTAAATGCTAAAACTGATCGATGTGTATATTTTGAAATCAACTGCACTAGAGAAAGTTGACCACATATACAAGAGCAAGTCTCACACTCACAAATGACAATCCTCTCAGTCAACTTTCTGCTTAAGGGTGAAACTATCTAAGTCCATCCATCCCATTGAGAACATGCCCCAATGCATAGAGAAGAACCATTTAAAGCCATCATCCCCCTACTTAAACACCTCACATGGGCTAATAAACTCTTCTTGGCAACATATCCCTTGGGTGGGATAGCAAGCTATGCTACACGTCTAGGAAAATACATAGAATAAGAGCTAAGAGCATGCATTGACAAATTTAAAGTTTGGGCATTGATGTACAAATACATTGTGAGATAATTATGAAGAGTAAGAGACTTTGAATAATTTGAAAGAAAATAAACATGTAACACTAACAAAGAAGTAATATAAGCACACAATCAAATGAGAGTCTAAAGATATGACAATGCCTTTTTTTAAAGAGTATCTAGGAAATATCTTCACAAACATGCAAATACAATAATTCACACCCTCAACTTATGAGAGGCTTAAGTATTGTTAAATTCACACATGAAAGATAAGAAGGTCTATTACTCATGTAGATATATATGCTTAAGAATGTATAATCTTCCATGGCTAGAAAATGCATGATCAACACAATCTATTCACATAAGAATGCCCTAAGACAACTAAAACAAATGCTAAAGTCTATAGATCTTAAGGTAAAGTAATCTAGTATAAAACCTTAATTACTATTTTTCAATTGTCTAGTTAACCTGGATTCTTATGAGAAATTTAAAATAGATAGACAAGTGATCTACAAAAGCAAAGGTAAAACAAATCCTAATTGACTAGGTTTTATTAAATGAAATACAACTTGGAGCATCCTAATTGAGTTATCCACAGCTAGAAACTTGTATAATAAAGAGAGAATGGGAAATGACAATTTACAAAATATATAGATCAATTACTCTTGGTCCAAACATATTAAATGCAAACTTACTATTATTATTTTACAATGAAAACTTGCAAACATTGAAGGAAAAGAATACATAAGATTCAAAAGAGAAAAGTATGAATTTAAGCTAAATGATGCTCTTCTCCAATTAAAGATAACAAGATGCAAATAAAATCTTATAGGTTACTTAGCAACTTAGGAGAATTTGAAAGGTTTTTAAAAAAATTTCTTATATTATTCTTATCATTTAGTTTACCAATAATAAAGCTAATTACATATTATGCTTGTAAACTATGAAACATTCTAACCATGAAAATATTTGATTGAGTTTTGAAAGGTATGATTGGGGTCTTATTTTGATTATAGATAAATAAAAGAGTGTTTGAGCATGACCAATTTTAAAAAGATGTATACGACATATAAGGTTGAAGAGTAGCTAATTTTAATCATAAATGCATCAATTCAGTGTCTAAAAATGGCTAGAACCAGAATTCTGGCTATTAAAGTAAAAAGTTGTGACTTTTAATTAAAAGCAATAAGGATTGATAAAATAGATATCAAATAAAACTTATAAATCTTATAATGTTCTACAATTTTATTGAGTATCTCTAAAAGCAAGATGAAACTTGATCAGATCAATGCTTAAAAATTGAGTAAATAGGATAATTCTACACAAAATTACAAAATTAAACTAATAGGTTATCTTTGGCTAAAATTAACGTAAAAGTATACATCTTGAGCTAAAAGCACTTCTAATACAAGTTGTAGTTCTTTCTACAAGCTACAACTTTCCTTTTTATATTATATCCAAATTCCAAATGAGTCAAAAATTATTTTCTTGAAAACTCAGATCTTTGTATAGGTTCGAACTAGTAAATTTGTCTAAAGGCCTACCTTCAAAAAGAAATAACTTTCTAAGTATTCATAATAAGTTTAAGATGATAATTAGAGAGTTTTAGATATGCAAAAGTCCCTCAAATCATTTATTGATGATGAGTTGCCAATTCAAAAGATAAGGTTATCAAAATAGGTCCCAAATTTGGCCAAAATGTAAATGTGTACATAATATTGTGAAATATGGGTTCATGGTCACTTTAGGATTGAAATATTTCACGAAATATTAAGAAATTGTAAAACTTTTGTTTTTTTCATCATCCTCAAATTTTAAACTGATAGAAAGTTACAATACTTGGAAAATAGCTCTATGTGGACTCATCTCATTACCTAATTCTCTTGTTAGTGATGATTGTGCACCTAACTCCCTCCCAAAAGGACCTTCTATCATAAATCTTAAATTTCTCCTATTAGAGGTGAGGAAATCTCTCTTAAAGCTATTAAGAGGTAAGAAGGATTTGAATTTGGACAAACACTTTGAATCTACATTAGCATTTAGCAAAGAATATGGGGGGAGAAAAAGGACTACGAATTGGAGAGTTGTTTGTGTTCATGTTGTAAGAAATAGAGATAAAATCTTGCATCACATTAGGTCATGTCCTAATGATAAAAAATGTTTGGGTTACCTTTAGAAGGCTCTATTTTTAGGTGCCTTGGTTGCTCCTTAAATCTTGGCATTACTATGGGCCAATGATTGGAGTGGTTGCTATGGAAGCTCAAAGTGAAAGCACATTGATGGGAGGGATAAACTTTGGAAATGGTCAAAAGATTGCTAGTGATTATATCCATCTTGTTGTCATATGCCACCTTTGTTGGTCCCATTTTCCCTTTCAAGAAGTCTAAGTAGGAGAATGTAGAGTGACTAACCAAGGAATTGATTATGGTCATATAGACCCAACAAGAAGTGGAATGCAATGTGTTAGTGTGTGACATTAGATGTTCCATGAGATGTATCAATAGGAAGATAATGGTACATCTAATAAAGGTGATAATATTAGATACCAAAATATGTGGACCACCTATACAAGGCTACGGTTTATAAATAGGCTTTGAGATTCTCCTCAAATCTTAAAGGGCTATTCCTTCTTACTCAAAATATCAAATGATTTGACTAACTCACCAACAAAACCATAATTTGAATTTGGGTTGAAAGTAGGTCTTCTAAAAAAGAGGATGACATTCCTATATTCCCAAATTCTTGTAATAAGAAAAGAAGGAATGGTGTGCCATACTTTTTGGAGCTCATCATTTAAATAGACTATATCTCCTAAGATAGCCTACTACCATGAGATCACACTATGGAATCCCATTGAACCCATCAATTTGCATTGTCTTTTTGGCATTGCTCTTAACTAGCACCATCCTAGAACAAATGCTTTTATAGACTCACCCATCCTTTGACAAATATAGCAAAGAGGAGATACTTATGTAGCCTTTCGTATTCTATGCTTACTAGGAGTTTAGCTATCAAAACCCACCAATTCCATACTCTCTTGAGTCTGCTCTTGCAAGTCTTGAAGGAGGCTCTACCATCAAGTTGTTGCCACTTCTTCATCACACGTATGACCTAGATAATATTAACCTCACTAAGGTTCATCCCTCTTCTCCAACTTCCTTACATGCTTCTTCTTGGTAATCTCCCAATATTTATTTAATTTTAATTTATCAAACATTCCAATAATAGCTCATTTAGGCCAATTATCCTTCATTTTTGAAAACATCTCTTTAAGTATGCACTCTCAACATTATCAAGACGAAACTTCTCCTTAATAATGCTCAACTCCTCAAACGACAACTAACTTTTGCCACTATTGACATTGCTACATGCATTTTTGTTGTGCCATAGAAACAATGTTTATAAAGGACAATGTGATGATTCCTTCCCAATGTTTTTAAAAAACAACCGATCTCTCTTTCAATATACTTCTTTATTTGACTCATAATAAAAAAAACAAGCTTTCATTTAAGAAGTGGAAACACTTCCTCCTTATTGAAGGAAGGTTTAGATATTACATTTTTTCACAAGGAGAAAACACTACATGCCAAGTTGGTGATCTGTATGTTAGCCAATTTAGGTCAACAAACTTTCGAATAAAAGTACAACATTTTCCACCCTCTCATGCATATTTATGCAATCTAGGGATTTAGAGTTTAGTTAGATGCTTCCATAAGAATATTGGTGCTCTTTCCAATGTGAAATATGACAAATAATATTAACCTTATTGTCAATTCTAGTTGTTGAAAGAAAATTTGTGTTGTTGAAGTCTTATAATGTGGAATTTCGTATTTTAAGAAAGTAAGTGATAGATATAGCATTGAAAGATAGTAATGTGGGAATAAAATGTGGATAGTTGAAGTTCATAACAATATGTTTCCAACATTATGCCTATTGCTTTGACTTGAAAAGGGCCATAAAATCACCCTTGTTTAGATTGATAGAAATTTATGGACAACTTTGGAGAAGAAAATCAAGAGAGAGAGAGAGAGAGAGAGAGAGAGAGAGAGAGAGAGAGAGAGAGAGAGAGAGAGAGAGAGAGAGAGAGAGAGAGAGAGAGAGAGAGAGAGAGAGAGAGAGAGAGAGAGAGAGAGAGAGAGAGAGAGAGAGAGAGAGAGATTGATAGAAATTTATGGACAACTTTGGAGAAGAAAATAGAGAGAGAGAGAGAGGGAGAGAGAGATTGATAGAAATTTATGGACAACTTTGGAGAAGAAAATAGAGAGAGAGAGAGAGAGAGAGAGAGAGAGAGAGAGAGAGAGAGAGAGAGAGAGAGAGAGAGAGAGAGAGAGAGAGAGAGAGAGAGAGAGAGAGAGAGAGAGAGAGAGAGATCAATTTAAGCGATACTCACAAATAAGTAGAAAGTCTTTAGTTGCATGTTAAGAGAACTATTTTCAAATTACATTCCCTTTTTGCATGTTCTCTTTGCTTCAACCCTCCACAAACACCCAATGGTGGATGCCTCACACTAGCAAGGGAAAAATAATCTCTCTTATAATTAGTATTTGATAATGGCAGCTTTAGCTTTCACTTGAGAATGTATAGAACTTCCACCTTCACAAGAAGGTGCTCAATTTTATCATTTGATCTATTGATGAGAAACAAGGCTTGATCATATCTCCTCAATTTTTAAGAGATGAAAGTTTTAGTTGAGTTAGATGAGCCATTGGATAGTTGCAATGTATCAAAATTATTGTTTCTTGTCTTTTTGTTCACATTCATTTCTCCTTCAACATCTCACCTATTTGATGGCTCCATCCTTCAACCTCTAGAATTTACCTAGACTTGAGGATACAAGATAAGAAGGGGTGACATGTACATCAATAAGAGAGCTAAAATGCTACACTTTGAATCCATTTGAAAGGTCCCCAATCACTTGATGTGTCTTATCCACACCCATCATGCTTGATTGGACTTTATAAAAGAACTCAAGCAAGGAGCACTCTAAAATGCATTTATTCACATCTACTATCTTAAATTGTAAACACTTGCCTATAGGTTTCTAAGATCAATTATACATGTAAGCCACTTGTAAATGATTTCAAAGTCACACCTCAAATTCTCTAGTTATTAAGTATTTGTGCCAAGTGGTGTACTACTTGGAGTGCTACATATGTTTTCTCTTTTTTAACCCTTTTTTCTAAGATATCAGAAAAATAATGACTATAAGGGGCCCTCTCTTAGTTTCCTCTTTCTTGATTAGGTATCTCTTGTAGGCATTAGGCCTTAAGATCACAATCCTCAATGTGAGCGAGCATATTGTTTCTTACAACTAGGAGATGTGAGAGAGTTCTTAGGTTCCACATGTAGCTTAGCATATCAAGGTTCTCAACTGACTCTTTGCCGAAAAGTAAAAGAAGAACAATTATGTTGTTTATTCAATTAATCATGAGTTGCAAGTTCACAAGCATACTTTGATCTAGATGAAGGGAACAAGAGGGTTGAGAGAAAGAGAGAGAGAGAGAGAGAGAGAGAGAGAGAGAGAGAGAGAGAGAGAGAGAGAGAGAGAGAGAGAGAGAGAGAGAGAGAGAGAGAGAGAGAGAGAGAGAGAGAGAGAGAGAGAGAGAGAGAGAGAGAGAGAGAGAGAGAGAGAGAGAGAGAGAGAGAGAGAGAGAGATGTGTTCATGTCTCTGAAATGCCAAAACAACCTAGGAGACAAAGAAATGAGTACATTTGAACATGTTGTCTTGACTAGAGAATGACAATGAAAATGAAAATGCCTAACCATGAACACTACAAGTGTAGGCTACCACCATCGTGTACAAATGTTCTCTCAATGACCCTTCAATGAACCTATAAGAGCCCACCTTGATCAATATGATTCTCTAGAATCAATGTACCCTCATTGAGGTAAGAATATTTGTCATGGGGTAGTACAAGACATCAAGTCCACTAAGAGAGAGACACAAAGAGAGAGAGAGAGAGAGAGAGAGAGAGAGAGAGAGAGAGAGAGAGAGAGAGAGAGAGAGAGAGAGAGAGAGAGAGAGAGAGAGAGAGAGAGAGAGAGAGAGAGAGGGAGGGAGAGAGAGAGAGAGAGAATCTTTATTTGGTTGAAGGTTGTTGCTTACCCCCATTTGAATGGTTGTTAAGTACCTTTATAGTCAAACAAGTAAAAACTAAAGTCTCATGTACACTTTTGATACTAAGATTGGGCCACTTGACCAAGGACTCTTAATCAAGGGAGATTTGAGTGCTCAAGTACTTACATGACAAGTTAATTACCTAAAACAATGGGAATTTACATAATTATACATGTGACTAATTTCCAACTTGGAAGCACAAAGGATTATATCACTTTCCAAGGAAACAAACATCGCACTACAATCTACCTTCAACCCTATCAAAATAGAGAGAGAAAAAAAAGCTTGAATTTTTGCTAAATCAATGTTGAAAACATATGATGACAAAAACAACAATTGATGGTGCATAGCAAGTCTACTAAATTAGGACTTAAGCATGTGAATCATGTTCATAGTAGAGATGGAGCTTACTCATATTATAAGCACTAATCACTTAAGCATATCCACATAAACATCATCACAATAAGGGTATTCAATTAGAATTTTACATAGCGAAATAAATAGTACTACTTGGCTAGGCCACAACATGGCCTTGTCGGCCATACCCACTTATTTTGTGTTGTAATGGTCGTGAGTTTGTGAATCTTGCAAGGTTGCACCTTGCTCGCTTTGTTATTCTTGTGAGCAAAGGGAAGAGCTACATTGCACACAACAAATGATTGATGATACACCAACTAATTCTTTAAACAATTCTATGTTTATACCAAAGATGACACATTCCACAAGATTCATCTTGAAAGAAATGCACATAAGGCAACATAGTTGACTTGAAATCATTTTTAAAACAAAATGTCAAAACAAAAAGTTTGCAATGGAAAAGTAGGCATGTACATAATATCTAATAAATATAAACACACACACACACACACTCTCTCTCTCTCTATATATATATATTTAAACTTTTATACTTTAAACAAACATAAAACCCTTATTATAGGTATAAAATGTTAGCAAGTTGAATCCTTATTACCATTGTATAGTTTTTGTGGAACTACCTAGTACATGTAAAGATAGTCTTTTGGTGTTAGTACACATACTAAAACTAGAATGTTGTATTAGGCATATAATGGCAGACTTTGTGTTTGAATGTTTCACACCTACAAATGATAATAAGATCAAATCAAGGGGAGTTAAACCCAAACACACTCATTTAGTTTGCCTACAAAAGGAGTTTACTCATACCGTTGAAAAGACAAACTATTTATATTAGAGAGATTAGTTGGCATATCGCTGTTGCGCCGAGTAGGCTCAATAACCACATTTTGGATAGTTGGCACCATTGTGAAGCTATAGGTCACTGGCTTCCCATTTCTTGTGAGCAAAGGGAAGAAATTGCGCAATGGTTGCCTCCTTTTGCTTACAAAAGAAGGAGTGGGTGCTTCATGTGGCATAGAGTCACACTTCACTCACACCAATATGCAAACATTGGAGATATGTGACTAGCACTTCAAAAAAATAAAAGTAAAAACAAACACAACATGAGAAACATTGATCATGGATGGTTGGGACTCAAAACACTCACACACACACATCTTACAAAAGGGCCAAGTTGAATGCACCAAGGTTTTGATGCCCTTGACCACACTCATTTTCAAGCTAAGAGCACATCTGTGTGTGTGTGTGTGTGTGTGTGTGTGTGTGTGTGTGTGTGTGTGTGTGTGTGTGTGTGTGTGTGTGTGTGTGTGTGTGTGTGTGTGTGTGTGTGTGTGTGTGTGTGTGTGTGTGTGTGTGTGTGTGTGTGTGTGTGTGTGTGTGTGTGTGTGTGTGTGTGTGTGTGTGTGTGTGTGTGTGTGTGTGTGTGTGTGTGTGTGTGTGTGTGTGTGTGTGTGTGTGTGTGTGTGTGTGTGTGTGTGTGTGCACGCGTGCGTGTCACTTGTTTGTAAACTTCCCAATTCTTGGCCATCATTAACATTAGTCTACTTGTCTATTGTGATTCATGATATGCTTAAACTAACTTGTCTATTGTCATTCGGTATATGCTTAAACTAAGTAACCAACACACAACCAAAACAAAGTTTTGCATTTGGAACATTGATGACATTTGACCCACCCACATAGACCCAAGGCCTAGATGGTGAAGCAAAAGTAACCCAATGACACACAAAGATGTGCATGCGGTTAAGGAGGGAGCTGGCAAGATAGGGAAAAAACATTGGAAAAAGACATAGTGACCCTATTTGGCCTTGCACACATATTAATTGGTTGTAGAACCTTAAACCCCAATTGCTATCAAAATTTGACCCCATTACTGTCTTGCTCCATTTCTTTGCATTAGCTAATTATTCTAATTGTGACATTTAGCTGGGGGCCATTATGGGTGGTTGTAGAACTAGAGATCCCTTTTGAAGCAACCATCCATGATTGCCAACCACCTCACTAGCACATGTAGTAGAGCTAGACATGTAATGCCAATTCCATCGCTAGGTCCACCACATGAGTCTGAACCTCCCCCTCCATTGCTTTTAAAATAATAGATTTTTTCCATGACTACAAGGCCTCATGTTTTAGATCATTAGGGCTACTAATCACACTTAACATATTACTCCAAATTCAATACATCCTTAGGCCCTCCCCAAAGGAGTTTATTGCCATCTATAGTGAGTCCCCATAGAGGGATGCCATCACCTTCACTTGTTAGAGTAGTGTACCCACCTACCGTGGGTCCTTGCATGCTATCATGGCTAGCCACATGCAAAGCCATTGACCCCCCACTACAACACTTGTGTCTCCATATTACACGTAAAAAAACTCCAATGTGACTATGATTCCAATCGGCTTGACTAGTCTATCTACTCTTAAAAATTGATGGGGGTGTGCTCGTGAGCTCTTGTAGGCTTAAGCACATAAGCTATGCAAAGTACATTGGTGCATGTGGGGAGAGAGAGAGAGAGAGAGAGAGAGAGAGAGAGAGAGAGAGAGAGAGAGAGAGAGAGAGAGAGAGAGAGAGAGAGAGAGAGAGAGAGAGAGAGAGAGAGAGAGAGAGAGAGAGAGAGAGAGAGAGAGAGAGAGAGAGAGAGAGAGAGAGAGAGAGAGAGAGAGAGAGAGAGAGAGAGAGAGAGAGAGAGAGAGAGAGAGAGAGAGAGATGAGATGATGATGATGATGATGATTTAATTTATTCCCAAATCAAGGTGCTTGCAATCATAAAGGCACTCACAAAGAAGAAAGATACTAAAATTAGAATAGATCAAGTGAGGGATTTAAAGAGCTTCATGTGATTACATATTGTCACAAGAGAGTTGAAGGCTCAATCCTCAAACTTCAAAAAGGGTTAAAGCCCACTTTTTGTTATTTCTTGAGGTGTAGGGCTTTCTTCTAATGCTTTTTCTTAACGGTATATTATTTTTTGGGATTTTGAAATTATTAAATAGAAGTTCTCAAATAGTATGTGTGCTTTTTGATTATGCTATGAGCATCATGTAGGATTGAGTTAGGATTGGCAGATTCGTCAATTAGACTATATTATAGATGGATGATGGACTTGCATCTAGTGAAATCATGTACCTTCTATGCATGTACATGCATACCCCCACACATCACCCACATGAACGTGCAATTATCTTCCTCACACACACAACCCGATTTTAAACCATGGATAGAAAACGCACATGCACTTGCATGAAGTGAATCTTACTTTATACATGCAACAAGAATTTCATATTTTCCTTTATTACCTTCAACTTATTTGATTAGTATAATGAAGGGACCTAAGAGGAAAGAAAAAATATGAGAGAGAAGGAGAGAAGACTATAGATGAGAGAGTGTAGAGGAGAGAAAGATTGTACAAGGAGAGAGAAATACTAGAAATGGAGAGAGAAATATTGGAAAAGAAGAAAGAGATAGCTAGCATCCATGAAAGGATAGGAGAGAAGCTTGAGAAGGTGAAATGATAAAATGTATTATTCAAATGGTGCATATACAAGTGTCCTTCGTACCTTTTATACTCAGGTCAATGTGACACTAAGTATTTATTTAAATATACCCTTAATTTAGTTCATTACATTCCATCCCCACTCAGATGTTTTTGTCCTAAAAAACAAAGATGGGACTTATTACAATGTGTTTCCAAGTGGTGGAAAGGGGTAGACTACTTTGCATAGATTGAAGAAAAATTGGCCTTGATAATTCGAGAGATATTCTGAAAAATGTTTTAACTTTTGAGTGCTTTGAATATAGTAGAGTACTTATGGGTATTGGACAATACATTCACTAGCTATTCTCCTGTAAAGGCACATTGGCCTCCTTTAAGTGGGAGGTTGTTGTGATAAAGGCCAATTGCCAAAGGCTAGTTGAGCACCCCTTGTATAAATATATATTGTATAGTCAAATATAGGTGGTGATAATGAAGAATAAGGGAATCTTAGTACCCACCAATAAAATCTTGTGTGCTTTACTCTCTCTCACCATCTTGCTCTCTCACTGCATTGACTCTACATCCTACCATTGCTTCCTTTCACTCTACAAGCCTCTTTTGTATAGTAGTTAAAGTTTATATATAGCTAAAGGGATCCCCTATTAGAACATGAAGGGCTAATTAATAGTGAATAGTGAATAGTTGAATATGAAAAAAAACTTGAAATATGTGGAGAGAGGTTATTTAATTTTAAGATTTAGAGCCATTTCAGCTCTAACATTATTCAATGAATGTTGTGGAGGGCAAGACTCAAAAGTGCTACCATCAATAATGAACATGTAAATAAGATGCATTACTAGCAATATCAAAATTTATGATGCAAATAATAAGCTGTGAGATCCTTGCTCTTAGTCTAAAGGACCTAAATGCATATACATTTCATGTAGATTTTTTATATATGGTTTGAATATTGCATTAATGTGAATGTTGAAGATCTCAAAGTCATTCAATGGTTCATGAGGTCTACACATAGCATCTACTCTAAAAATTGGGTGTATTTTTTAGTGTATGGTTTGATTACTTGATTAATGTGACTATTAAAAGATCACAAACCCATTTTCTATAGTTACTGAGATTTACAATAGAATGTAAATGCATTGCATGAAGGCCACCATGGAAAGAATGTAAATGCATGCTAGCCATTTCAATGTAGTGCAAACAAAAAATAATGCATGAGACTTTGCTATGATCAAGCAAATGTTCCAAAAGCATGACAAATAGCACTATGTGCACTCAAAGAAGCAACGCATGCATGCACATGCACACGCGCGCGCGCGCGCGCACACACACACACACACACACACACACACACACACACACACACACACACACACACACACACACACGCACACGCACACGCACACGCACACGCACACGCACACGCACACGCACACGCACACGCACACGCACACGCACACGCACACGCACACGCACACGCACACGCACACGCACACGCACACGCACACGCACACGCACACACACAAAAGTTTGTAGACTTGGCATACATCATATCATACACTTAAAAGACCTTAAATTGTTGTTTGAAAAAGCAATTGCATTTAAATAGATAGACTTTTTTCCTTGTACATAGAAAATTAAGGTGTTAGCTAAGGTTTATATGCTACCATATGTATCCTCTAAGCTACATAGACTAAACTATTGCAATG